>NC_033799.1:72372611-72380450 GCF_001876935.1 Asparagus officinalis | reverse complement strand
CTTACATATGAAGACAATTAACTCTAGTGGTATATTACTATTATGCCTTTATGTTGATGACTTAATTTTTACTAGCAATAATATTTTTATGATTGAAGCTTTTAAGAAGTCGATGATGCATGAATTTGAGATGATAGATCTTGGCTTGATGTCTTATTTTCTCGGTATTGAAGTGGTTCAAGGCGATGATAAGATTTTCATATGTCAAAAGAGGTATTGTGTAGAGTTGTTGAAGAGGTTTGAGAAGTTTGATTGTAATCTTGTTAGAATTCCTGTGGAGGTTGGTACTAAATTATCTCGAGAAGGTGATAGTGCACAATCCTACTTATTTTAAGCAAATTATTGGAAGTTTGAGATATCACACATGTACAAGACCAGATATAGGATATTGAGTTGATCTAATCAGTAGATATTTGGAGGCCCCTCGCCAATCTCATCTACAAGTTGCAAAGAGAATTATGTGATACCTAAAGGGGACTTATGATTATGGTTTGTTTTATTCTTCATCTAACAATTGTGATGTTGTAGGCTATTCTAATAGTGATTAGAGTGGAGATCGTGATGATTATAAAAGCACTTCTGTCTATATTTGTAAGTTTGGCTCTACCTCATTTTCATTATCGTTGAAGAAGCAGTCTATTGTTGCACTCTCAACTTGTGAAGCAGAGTATGTAGCAGCTACATCGAGTGCTTGTTAAGAAATTTGTTTACATAATGTGCTGAGTCAAATTCATATTCAAGTTGAAGGTCCTACAAATATTTATGTTGATAACAAGTCACCAATTGATTTGGCAAAGAATCCAGGCATTCATAAAAGGAGCAAGCATATTCATACCCGTTATAACTTTCTATGAGACAATGTTGAGAAAAACAAGATTGGGTTGGTTTATTGCAAGTCTAAAGATCAAGTTGCAGACGTCATCACAAAGCCTTTGACGTTTGAAGCATCTGTTAAGTTGAAGCGTATGATGGGAATGCTGACTTTACAGAATTTGGATTAAGTAGGAATGTTGAAGCTAATCCAAATTCAATTAGATTATCATTAGTTGTCAGTTCTATCTGTAGGAGTTTACTTCCACTAGGAATTAGTTCATATATGTTATCTATAGTATTTAGTTGCTTTATCATTAGAAGTTTATGTCATATTAGGATTCTTGTAACATTTGTTTGGGTCAAAAGTTGATGTTTTCATTGTCATCGAATCTATTACAACTTTGGTCATTATAATAAACTCAAATAAACAAGAAAATGTCGATCTTTTTATAATTATATAATGAAAATACAAAAGGTACAACTCTTGTCAAACAGCACAACGGACGTTTATCACTCGTTGTTTACGTAGGATCTTTGCCTGTGTCGGGGATATTGATATCCATGGACCGCCGCGGATTAGATCTGGTTAATAGATTATAGAATCAAAGCTCTTACTTCATGAAGGAAGTATTCGCTGCAACGATAATCTCGACTAAGCGAGATTACGATTCTTCTCGAGATTAAGACTAAGTTTAAATCCAGAGGAATAGGGTACGGGTCTCAGATCTCTCAAAATCCACTCTTTATGCATAGGAACTCGCTAAGATCTGCTAACCCTCGCTGTAAATTCGTGTCTCCACTCTCCAATTCGACAGCGTTTCGCCCTCTTGATGTTCTCTCCGTGAAATGAACCCCTAGGCCTGTATTTATAGGCTTCGGTTGGGGGGTTTTCGGATAAGAATGATGGATTTGGTCATATCTTCAGTTAATAACAGCCTAACTATGTTTTTGGATGATATCAAATCAGTTAGGAACCCCTGGAACAGATAAATCCCGAGAAAACAGCTCAAAACCATCAAAAACGTGTTTAGGGCTCGGATCTGCGCGACGGGCGCTGCTTAACCACAGGGGGCGCGGGTCGGTGCGGTCCGACCCGCGCCCCTCGCGGGCGTGCGCGGGCACGGGTCGGCGCGGGCTGACCCGCGCTGGCACGAGGGTTTGGCCTTTTACTGAATTTCTCGTTGTTTTCCTGACTTTTCGGAACTTGTATTTTCTATCGTTTTATGTATTTGATCATCTTGTTGACTCGTACGATTTGCTAACTTGCTTTATGCGCTCGTTAGCTTCTTTACGGCACTTAGAACCGATCGACATGCGCGTCGAGCACTTTGGATCTGATCGACAAGCGCGTCGGGCACTTTGGATCTGACCGACAAGCGCGTCGGGCAATTTGGGTCTGACCAACAAATGTGGCGAGTACTTGGAGCTGCCTGACAAGGGCGGCGGGCACTTGGAACTGACTGACAAGTCCGTCAGGCACTTGGAGCTGACTAACAAGCCCGTCAGGCACTTGGAGCTCCCTGACCACTTGAAGCTGCCTGACAAGCCCGTCAGGCACTTGGAGTCGCCTGACAAGTACGTTCGGTCACTTTGAATTGACCGACACGCGCGAGCTGATTAACGTGCGCGAACCGACTGACGAGCGCGCGTTGACTGACGTGCGCGAGCTGACTGATGTGTGTAGCGGCCAATCAGATAATCTTTCTTGACTCGGATGATGATGTTCATCGTCTTCTCTTCGCCTCGAACTACGTGCGAACACCTATAGGTATTTTTAGACGCCTACAACATTAGATTGCTAAAACTATTTAACTAGTCCTTGAAACTATGAATTTTTTTTTGAACTGAAAAAATAGGGAGATATTCCCTGTTCATAATATATATTATCTTACCAATCAGTAAAATTTACAAATAGCACGACTTTGTGAAGAGAGAAAACATGGAACTAATTGAACGATAGGGAGCGGACCTTATTGTCACCTATCTGAACAAGAAACTCATGATTCTGCCCTCACAACTGATAAAACAACTGTATCACAAGGAAACAATCAAAAGAAAAACCCAAACATAGAGTTTGAGGAGCCTGGAGATACAGATCACAAAACAGTCCCTCGAGACCAAAAAGAAAAAAGATAAGAAGAAGACGGACTATGCCTACTGAAGAAGGGGGAAGGCTACTGTCTCGCTAGAAGTTATCTCCTGCAACATCCACATTTTTCTTCTTTATGATTTCCTGGAACTCTAGCTTGATGGCAGCCCTACGAATTCTTCTTGCCATTATATCTTCTTCAGCTCCTGTCCATAAAAGAGTGTATCTTGCTATGTTAGAGGCAATATTTTTAGGGGTCGACAAAACATCTCTGAAAATTGGGAAATTACGACTGTTCCAAATCCACCAACAACAGCAAGGTAACACAACTTTCCAGACTAATCTGATTTCTATTTTAATCGTAGGACTCCTGCTGATATTAATGAGTTCATCCATGTGGTGAGGCCAGAAATATGCACGAATTTTAGAGAAAAGCAAGGACCAAACAACACTAGCAAATTGACATTGAATGAAGAAATAATGGTCTTGATTCTCAACTTCCTGATAGCAAAAGGGGCATCGGGGGTCACCAGTCCATCCTTTAGATATAAGATTAGCCTTGGTATTAAGTTTATTCTTACTGACAATCCAGAAAAAAATCTCTACCTTTGTCGAATTGGGGGATTTCCATATGAATTTGAATAGAGGTGATTTCACTCCCTAAGAGTTCACGACAGTGTAAAGGGACTTGACTGAATATATACCCGATGGATGAAGAGGCCACCAAAGATAGTCTTTTGAATGACTATCGACTGAGGATAGAGTATCCAGAAAGGATCTCGAACTTGTTGTTTACGATCTCTCTACTGTGGTGGAACTTCTTCTTAATATGATGTGCCAGTTCCAGAAGTTATCAACCATGAACCCTTGGGAGTGAGAATTGCAGTTGGGGGAGAAGGCGAGGTTGAAAGTTTTGGGGAACAAACTACTGAGAGAGTTGACACCTGCCCATTTATCAATCCAAAATTTGCAAGTCTTTCCATCTCCTACTTGTCATCTAGCAAAACTAAAGAAAGCTGAGTTTATAGAGTGCAGATCTTTGAGGAGTTTAGACGCTAGAGATTTAGGATGGCATAGCATGAATTGATCAGGCCTGAGAATAAAAAAAAAACTTTGTTTGCTTCTCCCTACAATCCTTCATATACTTTATTTGTTTATTTGAGTTTTAATAGTGTTTTTATTCAACACCAAGTGTGAGTAAACTTTTCCAACAAGATTTTTTCTCTAGTTTTATGGTACGCTCCCTTAATCCTGCAGAAAGAATTTGCATTCTTGATTTCCTCTAACATGCTTACACATGGAATCTTTCATCATTATTATTCTAGAAAACATGGTCCTGTATGTCTCTCCACTCTATGGCCGATGTTCTACTGATCATGTAGCTCACACTCAAGCAATTAATTGTGATCTAGATATACTGATAAATTATAATATAATGATCTTAATTTAGTGTTATATCGGTATGCTTTGTTTACTGTTTGTTACTCTCATAAAACCACAGAGAACAATCTTCAGCCTTCTAATAAAAATAAAAATAAAAATCCAAGCCGCTCTATATCTCCAACAGTTTTATTCAAAACGATAATATATATATATCTTCTTCATGGAGTGCAAATTGGAGAAAAGAATCATTATTCAAAAAACTTTATTTTATTTATTTTGCATCTCAACTTTGTACATATCTTTCAACATTATCTTTACAAAATCATAGAAGTAAAGTCATGCTCTTATGCTACTTCTGTGTACTTCATATCAAATAAGTGGACCCTTCAGAACTGGTGGGGATTTGGTTGTGAGGAAGCATTGTCACAAAATAAATTGAAGTGACAATGTGACATTTTGGTTTAAACCTTTTCTTTCCTATTTTATCAAAATGAACTAGAGCTAAGAAGGATAGATTGAAACACCATCTCATCTATTATTATTTTATTTACAGATAAAAGATACACCAATATTAATATATATTCCGATCAAATTCCTCACTTTATTCAAATCCAACCTAACTGATAAAGAAGCGTAGGGGAAAAAAAAGGTGGGAGGAAAAGTCACCGCACGAGGTAATGTGTATATATATGCGAGCCTTACATCCTGATCAGACTTCTGTTTCATATTTTGCAAGGTTTTTAACTAGAGGGACTTAAAAATATGTATATAGACCCCCCCTATATAAGTATTGTTATTTTAAATTTACTATCCTATAAAATTGCTTCTTTCTGAAATAAGTGTGCCTACATGAGAGTAAAATGGCCGGGAAAATTAATTTAGCGGTCTATCTGCAATGAGTACACATCCTCCCAAAACGTACAGCACCATGCGGGACATTCTGAGCCACTCGTTTTGAAAGTGCAGCGGCACTTTAGTCTTTTCCTATACCCTCTGTTTGGCGCACAGAATCCTGCAGGGTTCTGATAGAAAATGCACTCATCTACAACAATGAAACTCCATGGATAGGTTTTGTGTGTGTGCGCGCGCGTGTGCTGGGGGGTTTGGAAAGGTAAAGCCACAGGGGGTAACTACACTTTACATGTATGCAGTGTGTGTAGCTCGTTCTTAGTGAGGAACCCACTCAATGATGATGATGCATATAATGGTAACGGCACTGTTTTTGGGACCACCTAAACTCTGACGTGGATCCCAACACCAATAGAACCCATCTGCTCCTTTTTTTTTAATCTCTTTTTCCTTTTTATTTTAAATTTTGGTTTTAACTTTTCATTTTACTTTCATTTTATTCTCCTTTTAATTTATTTTTTTATAGCATAGCTTGGTAGACTTCCATTTGGATGCATCTCAACAGTTGTCACATAGCATGGAGCTCGTCAAGTACAAGTAGCGACACATGATAACACATCACGTTTCCATTCATAAAGAAGAGGGGTTTTTTTTGATATTGTTGGAGCTCCTAACTAGGAGCTTGTTGGAGGAGCTCCATAAAGAAGGAGGGCCTCCCAAGGCTTGTTTTTTTTAATTTTTAAGAGTTTTGCTACAGTGACCCAAAATATGGGACCAATAAGAGGGACAAATGAGGTGTCTTCCTCCTATTGGATAATGAGTTGGTCATCATTAATAATGGCCAACTCGTTATCCAATAGGAGGGGGACACCTCACTTGTCCCCCCTATTGGTCCCATATTTTGGGTCCTTGAGGAATTTTTTAATTTTTAATTCTAAAATGCTTGAGAGTTCTTGAGAGCTTGCTGATTAGGACTCCCAATTGGGAGCTTGATGCACTTGCTCTAAGTAAAGAGTAACCCAACATTCCTTATCTAGACCAACTGTTTTCAACATGAAAATACGATTTTTTTTTAAATGACAAAAAATATCAAATTAAGAGTTGCAAATAGATGAAATAAATGTAAAAGAATATTCAGAAAGTGAAATTAGCCTTAATTAATTACATTTAATTGTATGTATCATGCCTTTCATATTATTTTTCTCTGAAAAATGTCTTTTATATAATATTGTACATTTGCTAGTTTGTAGCTAGAGTATCCTAAAGAATATTTTCATAATGAAAGTTTTTTTAAACAACGATATTGTACGTGTATATTAGAAATAATTATAACATATTATGCAAAAAAATGATAATTATATCTTCTCTCATTTCTTTTTTCTTTTTGCATTGGGGAATATCGTCCTGAAACTTTGCCAAAATTTATTCAGACTTGCTAAAAAATTTACTCGAATTAGCAAAAGAGCATTGTGAATAGTTGTTGTTATGTCATTATCATATATCACCCTATAAATCAATGTTCTCACAAATGAAGTAGACAACAGTTGTATTAGTAACAAACTGAATCAAACAAATTAATAAAGATTTAACTCACAATAGTCTACTGTATCATTATATCCAAGTACTATAGTGAGTTAATTAATCCGGGAGTAAAACAAGCACATAATCTAAAACATGGCGTAAGTATTAAAAAGTAGAAAATTAGAATAAAATATATTGTGTATATTGTTTAAAGAAGTTATAGATTTTCAAGTACAGTTAAGCCAAAACAAAAAAAAAACAATATGGGTACCTCAAAGTGAAAATATACCCCCAAATAAAAAATTTATTTTTTAAATCATTTTTTCCCTTTTTTGCAAACAATTTCTATCTTGGGAAAATTGCTTCTAGGCCCCAAATTTTAATTTTCAATGTGCCCCAGCCCCCCTAACTTTCAACAATGTACTGCAGCCCCATTTTTTGAAAAAATTATGCCTAGGCCCCTCTCCCCAAGTTCCAATGCAAACTCTATCCAAAATCTCGATTTTACCCTCCTCCTCCTTCAGTCCTCCTCTACCGCCTCCCCCACCTCCCTCCCCAGCTCCGCCTCCCTCCCCTGCTCCGCCGTCGGAGCCTTTCCCCCGTTGCACCTCCCCCTATTCCCCCCCCCTCCTCCTCCGGTCCTCCTCTGCCCCCTCCCCCCCCTCCCTCCCCCGCTCCGCCGCCGGCGTCGTCCCGAGAAACTTCGCGTGGGCGGCAGCAGTCATGGTTATCATGTTAACATGTTAACTCTTACAGATAATATGTTAACTATTAATAGTTAACATGTTAACTGTAAGAGTTAACATCCGTTGGCATGAGAAAGATTAGGATAAATTTGGGATTTAAGTCAGCCGGTATGTCTAATCATGAGCTGGTATGTCTAATCATCCGCTGGCATGAGCTGGAATCATGATGGAGGGACCTAGACACAATTTTTTGAAAAAGAACGGGCTGCAGTACACTAAAAAAATATGGGGGGCCGGGACACATTGAAAGTTGGAATTTAGGACCTTGACACAATTCTCCCTTCTATCTTTTGAGGAAAAGATCTGAACCAAAATCTCTCTACTTTTATCCAGCTAAGGCTGATACGCTCACAGAAAAGGACAGAGAACAGAGAATAAGAAAAGATTTGCACTGCAGCTCAATAGTTTAATTTCTAGCTCCCTTAGGGGGGTGCAAGT
>NC_033799.1:72355723-72372586 GCF_001876935.1 Asparagus officinalis | reverse complement strand
TGGGTTTTTTAAACATCACCATTTATCCTTGGTCTTTTATAAACTAAAATAATGAGGACGCCACGTGTCTATGCTACAGTTCATGTCATTGAATTCATGGATCTAAAATATTCTAAAGAAAGATTGTATATCTTTTTATAAACTAAAATGTAGTAAAAATGTGTTATCCAATATCTTTTCAAATGTAATTGGGTTTGATATAGAATGCTTCTTTAAGCAAATAAAAGGGAAAAAGACAGAAGAAAGAAAAGAAAAAAAAATCATGCTAAAATTTATAATTTACGTCCTTGAAATCATAATGGTAATTGAGAAGAAAAGATCCTTCCAATCATTTACTTTTTGTTTGCCCCTCACTTAGTTTTATTATAGTAGAATTGATTTTTTGGATCTTATCGAGAAATGCTGAGTAAATTTCACAAAACTATCATTATAGATTGGAGATTTTGCACAAAATTACCAAAAAAACAATCCTTGAGATTAGGAGCCTCTTCCTGGAGAGTGAACACGAGCAGAGGAAAAGACACAAGAAATGAAAATGCATTTTTGAGAGTGAAAATATTGTGGAGGAAATCCAGGAAAGGAATCAGAAAAAACCAGAAAAACTGCATAAGTCGACTCATGCACTAAGGCTAAGTCGACTGCTATGGTAAGTCGACTCATAGTGTTAGTGTGCCACGAGTCGACTTACGATCTGCCAGCGGGAGTTGTGAATTTTTCCTCTGCCAAGTCGACTTATAATGTCTGTTTAAGTCGACTTTATGAAGTCCTCTCCTGTTGCTGTTTTTTCTCTGCCAAGTCGACTTACGCCTCTGCTTAAGTCGACTTATAGCCGGGTTTTTTGCATTACACAGTGTTTCCTATTTGCCAGTCTAATTGGGGTTTGTATTTGCGTATAAATAGGCGAAACGAATTGAGAGTTTATATCAGAGGATGAGCGAAATCTTTGAGCATGTGAGAGGGAGATATTGTGAGCAGTGAGGTCTTTGTGAGGGTTAGTTTGAGAGAATTTTGTGTGATTGCTAACCCTTTGTACTCTCCTTGGATTAGTGAATCTCCCCATCCTCTCCCGTGACAGTAGCAAATTGCCCCGAACCACGTATATCTCTGTGTTGTTTGGATTGATTCTTGCGCTTTATTTCGTTGGATTGTGCCAAAGAGTTTTCTTCTTCTACTCTGTGATTCACAGCTTCGCTTGTCGAGTTCGTGCAAGGCTTCCGCAAGAGCCGCCGACAAGTGGTTATCAAAGGGAGCTCAGATTCAGATCTAGGGTTTTGCATTAGGTGGAGGAAATTCAGTTTTGAAGCTTGGTTCTTGGAGTTCTAGCTTTGGTGCGAGTTAGGGTTTGAAGTTGCCGGTGAAGCATCTCGCCTTTCCTCGTTGGTTAGGAGTTTCTATTTGGAATCCAATCTAGGTCAGTTGGGGGTAATTTCTTATTCTTTCAAAAGTTTGGATCTTTCTCTACAATTTGGAAGTTGTGATTATGGGTGAAGTAATTGGTGAAAGCCCAGCCAAGCATGACAGGCCACAGTTTCAATTGCGGTTTCAGAACACAAGATTAGTGTTGTGAAATATTGACGGCAAGATCAATTTATGGTTTTGTGGAATTGAGCGACGCTACATGGATGCGCTCAATGCTCAAATCTGGAAGGCAGACCATCATGGTCGATGTGAGGCCACCTAAGCTAATTGAAGAAGCGAGAAGCCGATATGGCGAAAAGATGAATCGAATGCTTGCGGTGATCAGCGTCTGTTTCGAACAGGAGAAATGAAATACGATGTGATTGGAAGGTGACTGTCTGCGATGAGATGGGGCGGAAATTCTCAACAATAAGTACCTTACGAAGGAGTGTTTGAGAACGCGTTGCCTTGTGCCGAAGGCTTATTCAGATTCCAGATGTCCCAGAGTACCTCGCTTCGGCTCATGTGAACAACTACACTAAGTTTGTTGTCGGAACTTGGCGAACGTGGTGATGAGAGATCACGATGATAAAGGCATTATTCTTTTGCGGCTCCTTACGGCATGAGGAGTATGATACCTTCGTGCCTTACGTTGCTGAACGGAGATCTTCTATCACTTATTAGTGAAGTGACTAACGCATTGACGAACTATGATTTGAGGAGGAAGGCATAAGGAGACTTCCGCAGCTTAGTACTTCAGGAGAGGCTTTGTCGCGAGAGGTAGAAGCTCATATCAGTAAAGGTGGTGGAAAAGAGGGAGGTCAAAGTCAAGAGGTCGTCACCAGCTTGAGATCAATGTGCATTCTGCTAAGAGCAGGACATTGGAAAAGAGATTGCTCCGAGAAGTCAAAGAAAGGAGAATGACCAAGAATAAGGGACCGAGGCCAATGAGGTGAATGCTTTGCGAAAGGCCGATTGATGCCGATTGATTATTCGAGCTTTTTCTCTTTTTGCATTATCCGGAGGTGAACCATTTTGGATGCATCGGATTTGGATTGCTGATTCTGGCGCTACTTATCATGTGCTCCTAGGCGAGATTGGTTCTCATCATTTGAGTAGAGACTCGAATGGGGTGTTCGTTGTCATGGGATAATGATCAATCCTGTGGCGTTTCGTGGGATAGCGTACTGTGAGGATTCGGTTATGCACGATGGAGCTAGTCCGTGAGCTGAAGGAGGTGAGATTTCGTTCCTCAACTGATTAAGAAGAATCTATCTCATTTGGGGAGCTTTTGGCAGCCGAAGCGGATTCAGGGTGACCTTTGAGGATGCTTGTATGGCAAAGGTTACTAAGGGATCTTTGTGGTGATGATGAAGGGAGTCCGAAATCATAATTATTGATTATCTGAAGGGAGCACCGAGATTGGCCAGGTTGTTCGGCGCATTTCAGAGGCGCGGACATGAGCCAGACTTTGGCACTACAGGCTAGGGCATACAGACGTGAAAATCACCTGCAGCATTGTGGGCAAAGCAGGGGCTTTTGAAGCGGCGAGTGGCTAAAGATAGAATTCCTCTGTGAGCGACTGTGGTTACTTGGCAAGAAGACGAAGCGCTGAGTTTCGGGACGGCATTCATAGGACGAGGCGGCATCTTGGACCTACGTGCACACAGATGTTTGGCCGTCCGCACTAAGACGGCATCACTTGGTGGTCGACTGTTCGTCACGTCGGTGATGACTAGTTCTAGGCGATGTGGTGTTACACCATGAAGCAATAAGAGTGAAGTTCCGTAGATTTGTTTGGGAGTGGAGAAGATTATTGCGAACTGCAGACTGGGAGAAAGATCAAGACTTTCGCGATCCGACAACGGCCGGCGAGTATACCTCAGACCCCTTTTCATGCAGCTATTTCGAGACGAGGCCATTAGAGAGGCACTTCACAGTTAGTCATACTACCGCCAGCAGATAGGTGCGCAGAGAGATTGAATCGTCTTTGCTGTGAGAAGATTCGATGTTATTGGCGCACATAGTGTTTGGAGAAGATCTTTTGGGCTGAGGCACTTTCTTATGCGAGCCAACCTCATTAACAGCTGCCTTTCATCTGCGATGAGGGGAAGACCCCTATGGAGATGTGGTCGGGAAGAGACAGGCACATTGACTATGACCAGACTTAAGTATATGGTGCCCTGCATATTATCATGTTAGAACTTAATTGGACTCCGCAGCTAGGAGGCCATATTTGTGGATTCAAGCGTCGGTGTCAAGGGATACAAGCTTTGGATCAGTTGATATAGAAGCATTAGTGCTGAGTAGGGACGTCACATTCGATGAGGCTTCTATCTGAAGCTTTCCCACTCTCAATCAGGCTGGAGCCAGAGCAACCCGACAGAGGAGATTCGCAGGTGGTGAGATTATGCACGCTCCACAGCGAGTCCAGATAGTGCCAGTATCCATGAGCAGTGCCGATGGGTGACGCCCAGCAGCCACGACGGTGATCGGAGCGATACGGTACTCATGGAGCCAGGATCACCGACCGACGGTCAGGTTCAGGATTCTAGTTTGCGGCACGGAGACAGAGGAAGAGACTATTACGGGTGCCAGCACGGGTATGCCCGACACAGCTTACATATGCACTTCCCCGGTGGAGGTATCGATGAGATGGTCCCTACTAATTCAGAGAGGACCGAGCAGAGTTCGGAGTGCTGATTCGGCAGATGGCTTATGCGAGGAGGAGATGGCGAGTCTCTTCACAAGAACGATACAATGGAAGCTTGTAGAGCTTTCCAAAGGGACGGAAGGCGGATGGGTGCAATGGGTGTACCACGAAGAAGGAGAGGGCATTGAGGGCCACTCCAGTGAGGTTCAAGCTAGGTTGGTTCGCGAAGGGCTATGCCACCCCAGGAGGAAGGTATTGATTACAATGACGGTTTCTCTCCGTGGTGAAAGGCATTCGTCGATTCGGATTTTGCGCTTTCGGTGGCCACAGTATGCGATTTGCGAGTTAGCATCAGTTGCATTTGCTGAAGACATCATTTCTTCATGGTGATCTTGCATGAAAAATATATGACTCGAGCGATTGGGATCCGAGCTGCTAGGGAAAGATAGTTGGTTTGCAGGCATAAAGAAATCGCCCTATACGCGTTTGAACAGTCTCGTCTGACAGTGTGCGTATAGCGCGATTTGCCCATGGTTTTATGCATTGCCCGTCATTCGTACACTCCGGAGCCCAGTTTGCATCCTTGCGTGTATTTTCGCCAACGTAGGAGGAAGAGTGCGATCAACATTTATTTACTACAGCTTATGTCCGGATGACTCGCTTGCCTGTTCTTCAAGTTCCCAGGCAGCTATAGATGAGTTGAAGATCAGCTTCCGAATGAGTTTGAGATGAAGGACTTAGGGCGAGGCCGAAGCCGCATTTTAGGCGACCTTGGAGATCCGCAGGAAGACAAGAAAGTAAAGCCAGAATTTGTTTGACACACAGGTGGCTTATTTTGAAAGAAGGTTCTACCCCCAGCGATTCCATACTTAGCCATGGAATACGAAGCGTTGTGTACCGTTCGGGAGCCCATTTGAAGCGTTTCAGCTGCACCTTTCACCGAACGTCCAGCTTGAAGACCCGTGAGCTTGATGTCCCGGAAGACTCCATATTCGCGAGCCGCCAGTTGGCGAGCTTGATGTACGCGATGGTATGTACCGGAGGCCGGATCTTGTCCACAGGCCAGTGAGCGATTGGATGTCGAGATACATGCCACGCATCCAGAGTGGCCCGTCATTGGGCATGCCAATCGCTGAGACATTGATTTTGAGCGACATTCTAGGCGTACGCTCAATGTGATGGTTTAGGTTATGAGCGGCGACGACTAACAGTACATGCGCATCTACTGGCATTGGCTATGTTGCTGATTCATTATGCGGGGATTGGATTTGGAAACGCCTGCGGTCCTACGCCACGGGGTAATGTGTTCACCTGCACCCGCTGCGCCCGGTATGGTTGGAGATGCCACCTTACAGGGTCGACTGGTCTGGCTATTGTCTACCGACGGAGGCAGAGTAGTATGGCAGTTACGGCATCGCTGTGAATGGCAGCGCTTATTTGAGCATTCGAGGACTGTCTGGAAGACACTTTGCTTGGTATATCGCCCAGCGCATCCGTCACTATTCAATTTGTGATAGCATAGCTGCTATTAACTTGGCGCCGAAAGAATCAGGTTTTTCATGCCGAGGAACCGAAGCCACATTGACGTTCGTTATCACTTCGTGCGAGATTGTTCTTTTTGAAGATGGCGATGTGGAGATTGTGAAGGTTCCATACGAATGCGATAATCCGCGAATATGCCTCCAGACCAAGGTTGCGTTCCAAGCAACAAAGTTTGAATCATGCAGAAACTTGTTGAAATATTTGCTGATTGTTGAGGCGTTGACCGGCCACATTTGGCATGAAACTACGGCGGCTTCGATCCCTTGGGGAGAGGCGGGTACGTAGGCAACCATGGTGTGTCTGCAGCCCGTATTGAGGCAGACGACACATTGATGCTCTTGCCGTTGTGTCCGGCTCATTTTTGGCCAAAATCGCCGAGTGGAGAATTTGCAGAAGAAATCAGGCAAAGAGAAGTCAGAAAACAAACCAGAAAAAACTGGCCCATAAGTCGCGACTCATGCACAAGCGCTAAGTCGACCTTATGGCTAAGTCGGACTCATTAGTGTGCACGAGTCGACTTACGCATCTGCAGCCCGGAGTTGGTGATTTTTTCCTCTAGCCAAGGTCGACTTATAAATGTCTGTTAAGTACTTATTGAAGTCCTCATTCCTGTTGCTTGTTTTATTCCTCTGCCAAGTCGACTTACCCCTCTGTTAGTCGACTTATTAGCGGGTTTTTTGGCATACGCAGAGTTTCCTATTTGCATGGTCTAATGCGGGTTTTGCTTTTCGCGTATAAATAGCGGAAACGATTTGCAGAGCGGTTGTATATCAGGATTGCAGGAATCTTTGAAGCATTGTGAGAGGGGCAAGTATTGTGAGCAAGGAGCGGTCATTTGGTCGAGCGTTGTTGAGAGAATTTGTTGTGATTGTAAACCCTTTGTACTCTCGCTTATTTAGTCGCAAAATCTCTCCCCATCCTCTCCCCGTGGAAGCGTAGGCAAATTGCCCGAACCACCGTATATCATCTCGGTTGGATTGATTGGCCTTTATTCGCCGTATGGATTGGCACAGAGTTTGTCTGTTCTTCTACTCGTGATCACAGGTTCGTATGTGAGTTCGGCAAGGCTTTCCGCAAAGAGGCCGCGGACAAATAATTAGAGTACATGATCAAGGAATTTCTTTGAAAGTTGCTATTTAACACCACATGAATGCAACTGAGACATTAGAATTAATGGCATTACGTTGGGGTTTTCAGAGAAACTTTTTAGGCGGAGTTAACACAATTTTCAAACTTTCGGCGTGTGCAGTGAAAAATGTGTAAAACTTTATGGGCGTTTTCGTGCCAAGTTCTAGCCCGATAATGATAATTTAATTGAACCATGAACAGAACCACCCGCCATACTAAGTAGTGGTTCAACGGATTAGTCCAAACATGAATGATTGCATCTATTAGCAGTTATTGCGATTTATGCCAAACGGATACTAAAGTCTAGTAATCCAAGGGTTCACATCTTCTGTGCTGCATTACGCAGATTTGATTTGCTCACTTTCTCTTTGCCTCTATATTTCTACATACAGCTGCTGCCTATTTGGCCTCGCAAAAACCAGCACGCAAGCCAGCCGCGCAAGAGAGAGGAACAGCGAGGAGGGGGGTGGGCCCCACAGCTGTGTAGCCTATTCACGTGTTGCCGGGTAGCCTATTCCCGTAACAAATGGTTAAAAGCCTATGTATTCGACATCTTGCCGCTGCTGAAGTGCTGAGCTTTTGCGATTCCAAAAAGCTTTTTCGTTCTAGAATATGGATGATTAAGAACCGATGGCATTCTTATGATGCGCTGTTCTTGATGTATGAGTCGGGACTCGTAGCCGCTATTAATTAACAATAATACAAGTTACCTTTTGTTAATTGGCCAACAAGCTCTCCACTAAGCTTGGAGCATTTGACATGTCTGAGTAAGAAGACACGAATATTGGCTGGGAGCTGCGGTCCCAGTAGTAGGCCGCCCTATGGCTCATTACATGCTGGGATGGCAAACCATATGCACGTTCCTGGTGTTTTATTATCTCTATTAAGAAAATACGCGGCGTGCCTGAGGCTTGGCCACCCCCTAAGGAGCCTAGAAATTAAACTATTGAGCTTGCCAGTGCAAAATCTTTTCTTAATTCCGTCGGTCTCCTGTCTTTTCTGTGAGCTTCAGCCTTAGCTGGATAAAAAGTAGAGAGGATTTTGGTTCAGATGCTTTTCCTCAAAAGATAGAAGGAGAGAATGT
The DNA here is from genome assembly GCF_001876935.1 of Asparagus officinalis. NCBI lineage: Eukaryota > Viridiplantae > Streptophyta > Magnoliopsida > Asparagales > Asparagaceae > Asparagus > Asparagus officinalis. Next base: position 72,364,781 of record NC_033799.1, on the reverse strand, counting down.
GCGGCTGTCAAGTCCTAAATTGCCAAGCTGTTCAAATGGTCCGCGGCCCCCGCCTATATTTTCTTTAGTGTACTGCAGCCCGTTCTTTTCAAACAAATTGTTGCTCTAGTCCCTCCACTCATGATCCAGCTCATGCAGCGGATCGATTAGCACATCACACAGCTCATGGATTAGACATACCGGCACTGACTGTAAATCCCAAAATTTATCCTAGATCGTTTCTCCATGCAGACGCGATAGTGTTAACTCTTGACAGTTAACATGTTAACTATTAATAAGTTAACATATATCTTGGTAAGAGCTTAACATGCTTAACATGTAACCATGACTGCCTGCCGCCACGGCGAAGTTTCTCGGGACGACGGCCGCGCGGCCAGAGCGGGGCGAGGGAGGGTGGGGGAGAGCGGAGCCAAGGAGGACCCGGAGGAGGAGGGAGGGTAAGTCGCGCAGAGTGTTAGCGATGGGAGGGAGGTAGGGAGGCGGAGGGAGGCCGCGCGGTGCTTGGGAAGATCCGACGGCCGCGGAGCCAGGAGGGGTGTGAGGGCGGCTGGTGAGGGAGTGTGGGGAGGGCGGGTAGAGGAGGAGCTGAAGGCAGAGGAGGGTTAAAATCAGAGATGTTTGGATAGAGTTTTGCTTGAACTTGGAGAGGGCTAGGCATAATTTTTTTTCAGAAAAAATGGAGGCGCGTGCAGTACGATTGTGAAAGCTTAGGGGGTAGGGCGGGCACATTGAAAATTTAAAATTTGGCCTAGAAAAGCAATTTTCCCGAGATAGAAATGTTTGCAAAAATGCGAAAAAAAATGATTTAAAAAATAAATTTTTATTTGGGGGTATATTTTCACTTTGAATCCCATATTGTTTTTTTTTGATCTCTCTGCGGCTCGGGCGGAACCAGCCGCATCATAAGATGCATGCGGTTCTTATTCATATATATCTAGAACGAAAAAGCTTTTTGGCTCGCAAAAAGCCAGCACGCAGCCAGCGCGCAAGATGTCGAATACATAGGCTTTACCATTTGTTACGGGAATAGGCTACCCGGCAACACGTGAATAGGCTACCACAGCTGTGGGGCCCACCCCCCTGTTCCTCTCTCTTGCGCGCTGGCTGCGTGCTGGCTTTTTGCGAGCCAAATAGCAGAGCTGTATGTAGAAATATAGAGGCAAAGAGAAAGTGACAAATCAATCTGCGTTAAATGCACAAGAAGATGTGAACCCTTGGATTACTAGACTTTTAGATCCGTGCATAAATCCAATAACTGACGTTAATTAGATGCATATTCAATGTTTGGACTATCCGTTGAACCACCTACTAGTATGCGGGTGGTTCTGTTCATGGTTCATAAATTATCATTATCGGGGTAAACTTCACAAAACGCACAATAAGTTTACACATTTTTCACGCCACGCCCGAAAGTTTGAAAATTGTTGCTTAACTCCCCTAAAAAGTTTTCTCTGAAAACCCCCAACGCTAATGCCATTAATTCTAATGTCTCAGTTGCAATTCATGTGGTGTTAAAATACAACTTTCAAAGAAATCCCTTGATCATGTACTCTAATATTTGTCGCGCGCCTTTGCGGAAGCCTTGCACGAACTCACAACGAACCTGTGATCACGAGTAGAAGAAAGACAAACTCTTGCACAAATCCAACCAATAAAGCCAAATCAATCCAAACACAGAGATATACGTGGTTCGGCAATTTGCCTACGTCCACGGGGAGAGGATGGGGAGATTTCACTAAATCAAGGAGAGTACAAAGGGTTACAATCACACAAATTCTCTCAAACTAACCCTCAACCAAAGACCTCACCTTGCTCACAATATCTCCCTCTCACAATGCTCAAAAGATTCCTCAATCTCTGATATAAAACCCTCTCAAATCGTTTCCCTATTTATACCAAAACAAAACCCCAATTAGACTGCAAATAGGAAACCTGCGTATGCAAAAAACCCGCTATAAGTCGACTTAACAGAGGGCGTAAGTCGACTTGGCAGAGGAAAAAACAGCAACAGGAGAGGACTTCATAAGTCGACTTAACAGACATTATAAGTCGACTTGGCAGAGGAAAAAATCACAACTCCGCTGCAGATCGTAAGTCGACTCGTGCACACTAATGAGTCGACTTACCATAAGTCGACTTAGCCTTGTGCATGAGTCGACTTATGCCAGTTTTTCTGGTTTTTCTGATTCTTTTCCTGATTTCTCCACAATTCTCCACCTCGGCGAATTTTGCCAAAAATGAGCCGACACCAAACCAAGAGCATCAATGTGTCGTCTCTCCAAATACGGCTGCACCACCATGGTTGCCTACGTACCCCCTCTCCCAAGGGATCAAGCCGCCCGTAGTTCATCCAAATGGCCGTCAACGGCCTCAACAATCACAAATATTCAACAAGTTTCTGCAATGATCAAACTTGTTGCTTGGAACCACCTTCGTGAGCATATCCGCCGGATTATCCTTCGTATGGACCTTCACAATCTCCACATCGCCATCTTCAAGAACATCTCGAACGAAGTGATAACGAACGTCAATGTGCTTCGTCCTCGCATGAAAAACCTGATTCTTCGCCAAATATATAGCACTCATGCTATCACAATGAATAGTGACGGATCGCTGCGATATACCAAGTTCTTCCAGAAGTCCTCGAAGCCAAATAGCCTCCTTCACAGCCTCCGTAACTGCCATATACTCTGCCTCCGTCGTAGACAAAGCCACCGTCGACTGTAAGGTGCATCTCCAACACACCGGCGCACGGGTCAAGGTGAACACATACCCCGTCGTAGACCGGCGCTTATCCAAATCCCCGGCATAATCCGAATCAACATAGCCAATGCATAACTGCCCACCTGTAGTGTCCCGCTCATAAACCAAACCAACATTGAGCGTACCTAGAATGTACCTCAAAATCCATCTCACGGCATCCCAATGACCCACTCCTGGATCGTGCATGTATCTCGACACCATGCTCACTGCCTGTGACAAATCCGGCCTCGTACATACCATCGCGTACATCAAGCTCCCAACTGCGCTCGCATATGGAGTCTTCGACATCAACTCACGGTCTTCAACTGACTTCGGTGAAAGGTCAGCTGAAAGCTTCAAATGGGCTCCCAACGGTACACTAACTGGCTTCGTATCCATGCTAACATGGAATCGCTGTAGAACCTTCTTCAAATAAGCCACCTGTGTCAAACAAATTCTGCCCTTCTTCTTGTCTCTGCCGATCTCCATCCCTAAAATGCGCTTCGCCTCGCCCAAGTCCTTCATCTCAAACTCATTCGAAAGCTGAATCTTCAACTCATCTATAGCTGACCTGGAACTTGAAGCAACCAACATGTCATCGACATAAAGCAATAAATAAATGTACGCACCTCCTCTCAACTTGCGAAAATACACGCAAGGATCAAACTGGCTCCGAGTGTACGAATGACCAAGCATAAAACCATCAAATCGCCTATACCACTGTCGAGGAGACTGCTTCAAACCGTATAGCGATTTCTTTAGCCTGCAAACCAACTTATCTTTCCCTGCAGCTCGGAATCCCAATGGCTGAGTCATATATATTTCTTCATCAAGATCACCATGAAGAAATGCTGTCTTCACATCCAACTGATCTAACTCCAATCCATACTGTGCCACCAAAGCTAGCAAAATCCGAATCGACGAATGCTTCACCACCGGAGAGAAAACCTCATTGTAATCAATACCTTCCTCCTGTGCATAGCCCTTCGCAACCAACCTAGCCTTGAACCTCACTGGAGTGCCCTCAATGCCCTCCTTCTTCGTGTACACCCACTTGCACCCAATCGCCTTCCGCCCCTTTGGAAGCTCTACAAGCTTCCATGTATCGTTCTTGTGAAGAGACTCCATCTCCTCCTGCATAGCCACCTGCCACGAATCAGCCTCCGAACTCTGCTCGGCCTCTCTGAATGTAGTAGGCACCATCTCATCGATACTCTCCACCGGAAGTGCATATGCAACTGTGTCGGCATACCGTGCTGGCACCCGTATGTCTCTCCTCTGTCTCCGTGCCGCAATAGAATCCTGAACCTGAGCCGTCGGTCCCTGATCCTGCTCATGAGTACCCGTATCCTCCGCATCACCGTCGTGCTCGCCTGGCGTCACCTCAGTCGGCACTCTCATGGATACTGCACTATCTGGACTCTGTGGAGCTGCATCAATCTCCACCACCTGCGAAATCTCCTCTGTCGGGTTGCTCTCCACCTGATGAGAGCTGGGAAGCTTCAAGATAGAAGCCTCATCGAATGTGACGTCCCTACTCAGCACAATCTTCTTATCAACTGGATCCCAAAGCTTGTATCCCTTGACACCACGCTTGAATCCTACAAATATGGCCTTCCTAGCTCGAGGTTCCAACTTATCAGTTCTAACATGATAATATGCAGGGCAACCAAATACCTTAAGCTGGTCATAGTCATGTGCTGTCTCTCCCGACCACATCTCCATAGGGGTCTTCCCCTCAATCGCAGATGAAGGCAGCCTGTTAATGAGGTGGCTCGCATAAGAAAGTGCCTCAGCCCAAAAGATCTTCTCCAAACCACTATGCGCCAATAAACATCGAATCTTCTCCAGCAAAGACCGATTCAATCTCTCCGCCACCCCATTCTGCTGCGGTGTATGACTAACTGTGAAGTGCCTCTCTATGCCCTCGTCTCGACATAGCTGCAGAAAGGGGTCTGAGGTATACTCGCCGCCGTTGTCGGATCGCAACGTCTTGATCTTTCTCCCAGTCTGCAGTTCCAATCTCTTCTTCCACTCCACAAACAAATCTAGGACTTCACTCTTATGCTTCATGGTGTACACCCAACATCGCCTAGAATAGTCATCAACGAACGTGACGAACCAATGTCGACCACCAAGTGATGCCGTCTTAGTGGGACCCCAAACATCTGTGTGCACGTAGTCCAAGATGCCCCTCGTCCTATGAATGGCCGTCCCGAACTTCACCTTCGTCTTCTTGCCAAGTACACAGTGCTCACAGAATTCTACTTTACCACTCTTGGCTCCCTTCAAAAGCCCCTGCTTGCACAATGCCTGCAGTGACTTTTCACCTGTATGCCCTAGCCTGTAGTGCCAAAGTCTGCTCATGTCCGCCTCTGAAATCGCCGAAGCAACCTGGCCAATCTCGGTGCTCCCCTTCAGATAATATAAATTATGATTTCGGACTCCCTTCATCACCACCAAAGATCCCTTAGTAACCTTTGCTACAGCATCCTCAAAGGTCACCCTGAATCCCTTCGCCTCCAAAGCCCCCACTGAGATAAGATTCTTCTTAAGTTGAGGAACGAATCTCACCTCCTTCAGCTCACGGACTACTCCATCGTGCATCCGAATCCTCACAGTACCTATCCCACGAACGCCACAGGATTGATCATTTCCCATGACCACAACACCCCCATCGAGTCTCTCAAATGATGAGAACCAATCTCGCCTAGGAGTCACATGATAAGTAGCGCCAGAATCAAGCATCCACTCCGATGCATCCAAATGGTTCACCTCCGGAGTAATCAAAAGAGAAAAGCTCGAATCATCGGAATCATCGCCTTTCGCAACATTCACCTCATTGGCCTTCGGGCCCTTATTCTTGCTATTCTCCTTTTCTTTGACTTTCGGGCAATCTCTTTTCCAATGTCCCTGCTCCTTGCAGAATGCACATTGATTCTTTCCAAGCTGGTGACGACCTCTTGACTTTGACCTCCCTCTGTTTCCACCTTTCTGATATGAGCTTCTACCTCTCGCCGACAAGGCCTCTCCTGAAGTACTAGCGCGGGAAGTCTCCTTATCCTTCCTCCTCAAATCATAGTTCGTCAATGCGTTAGTCACTTCACTATAAGTGATAGAAGATCTCCCGTTCAGCAACGTAAGCACGAAGGTATCATACTCCTCATCCGGTAAGGAGCCCAAAAGAATAATAGCCTTGTACTCATCTGTGATCTTCTCATCCACGTTCGCCAAGTCCGACAACAACTTAGTGTAGTTGTTCACATGAGCCGCAAGCGAGGTACCTCTGGACATCTGGAATCTGAATAACCTTCGCAGCAAGTGCAACCGGTTCTCAACACTCTTCGTAAGGTACTTATTGTTGAGAATTTCCCACATCTTCATCGCAGACGTCACCCCAATCACATCGTATTTCAGCTCCTGTTCCAAACAGGACCTGATCACCCCGCAAGCATTTCGATTCATCTTTTCCCATATCGCCTCTTCATATTTAGGTGGCCTCACATCGACCATGATGGTCTCCTCCAGATTTTGAGCATTGAGCGCATCCTGTACGTCGCTCATCCACAAACCAAAATTGATCTTGCCGTCATATTTCACAACACTAATCTTAGTGTTCTGAAAACCCACTTGAACTGTGCCTGTCATCTTGCTGCTTTCACCAATTACTTCACCCATAATCACAACTTCCAAATTGTAGAGAAAGATCCAAACTTTGAAAGAATAAGAAATTACCCAACTGAACCCTAGATTGGATTCCAAATAGAACTCCTAACCACACGAGGAAAGCGAGATCTTCAACGGCAACTTCAAACCCTAACTCCACCAAAGCCTAGAACTCCAAGAACCAAGCTTCAAACTGAATCTTCCTCCACCTAATCCAAAACCCTAGATCTGAATCTGAGCTCTGATACCACTTGTCGCGCGCCTTTGCGGAAGCCTTGCACGAACTCACAACGAACCTGTGATCACGAGTAGAAGAAAGACAAACTCTTGCACAAATCCAACCAATAAAGCCAAATCAATCCAAACACAGAGATATACGTGGTTCGGCAATTTGCCTACGTCCACGGGGAGAGGATGGGGAGATTTCACTAAATCAAGGAGAGTACAAAGGGTTACAATCACACAAATTCTCTCAAACTAACCCTCAACCAAAGACCTCACCTTGCTCACAATATCTCCCTCTCACAATGCTCAAAAGATTCCTCAATCTCTGATATAAAACCCTCTCAAATCGTTTCCCTATTTATACCAAAACAAAACCCCAATTAGACTGCAAATAGGAAACCTGTGTATGCAAAAAACCCGCTATAAGTCGACTTAACAGAGGGCGTAAGTCGACTTGGCAGAGGAAAAAACAGCAACAGGAGAGGACTTCATAAGTCGACTTAACAGACATTATAAGTCGACTTGGCAGAGGAAAAAATCACAACTCCGCTGCAGATCGTAAGTCGACTCGTGCACACTAATGAGTCGACTTACCATAAGTCGACTTAGCCTTGTGCATGAGTCGACTTATGCCAGTTTTTCTGGTTTTTCTGATTCTTTTCCTGATTTCTCCACAATATTTTCACTCTAAAATCATTTTCCATCTTCTTGTGTCTTTTCTCTGCTCGTGTTCACTCTCAGGTAAGAGCTCCTAATCTCAAAGGATTGTTTTTTGGTAATTTTGTGCAAAATGCTCCAACTATATGATAGTTTTGTGAAATTTACTCACATTTCTACGATAAGATCCAAAAAATCAATTCTACTATAATAAAAACTAAGTGAGGGCAACTAAAAAGTAAATGATTGAAGGATCTTTTCTCATTACCATTATGATTTCAAGGGTAAAATTATAATTTTACAATGATTTTTTTTTCTTTTCTTTTCTTCTGTCTTTTCCCTTTATTTCTTAAAGAACATTCTATATCAAACCCAATTACATGAAAAGAATATTGGATAACACATTTTTACTACATTTTAGTTTATAAAAGATACAATCTTTCTTTAAGAATATTTTAGATCATATTCAATGACATGAACACTGTAGGCATAGACACGTCCTCATATTTTAGTTTATAAAAGACACAAGGATAAAATGGTGATGTTTAAAAAACACAAAGATAAAAACAATGACGTTTTAAAAAATTAATATATGTAAATTGAAATAGAGCCAAGTTTCTTTCCATATATCTATTTATATTATTATATTATTATGTTTTAATATAAAGAAAATTTAGTGGCACCAAGGTCAAATTATATAAGCTAAAAAGATAATTTTCTCTTATAAATCATTTTATCCTCCTTTTATGGTGTTCCCATTTTCGCCAAAGTGCAATTTATTGCCAAACGTACACTGGATATGTGTATTTCCGCACACAGTGCCTCAAGCAACTTGGCGACTCAAGCCCAGCAGGAATTTCGACTTAGCCGACTCGTCGAGTCGATATCCCTTTATGTCGACTCGAGAGGCGGTACTTGTCGCCCCCTATTGTCGAAGACGGCTCACCACGAGTCCATTCGACCGCTTGCTCAACGCCTCACGAGGACGACTCGATGGGCGTTACTTCTCGGCGAAGCTAAAGGATTATTTTCACCTTGAGTCTCTCTCGCTCTCTCTCTCTCTCTCTCTGACAACGTGTCAGCATCACATTTAACGCATGTGGCAGGTGCATAATGCATCTAGCTTCGATAGTCTTCATAACTCATCGGACCATGTGGGCTACTACCCTACCACCACTCACTTCTCGTTTAATGCTGAAGTGATCCTTCCCCCACTCGCCAGCCGACACCTATAAAGCAAGTGCTGACGCAGTTGCCAGCCTACACTTTGTCATCGCCTTCCTATAGTCAGCCGAAGTGACCAATCTACCCTTATACCTTAGGTATAAATACAAGTACTATTCTATCTTTACGATGGACCGAAGATCATACTGCACACACACAAGAACTCACACAGTTCTTATTTACCCCCACTCAAGTTCATCATCTAACTTGATCGTTGGAGGTACAATGGGGGAACCAAGCCTCATCCTCTCACAAATTTCTACATGTGCAGATTTTTCAGATTCGCAACTCAAGAACTAGACATAAAGTCGGGGATGAAAGTGGCCTCTCATCAATCCTCAACAAACTCATCCAAACACGGATACATATTGACTGTGTGATCACTAGTACATCAACAGTTTGGCACCCACCGTGGGGCATCTTTCTTTTTTGAGAAAACATGTCAGGTTCTGAACAAGGGTCCGATCAATCTCACCCGATAGAACGACGCCAGAGCTACGTTACCCAAGCCTAGCTTGAGGAAACAGCTCACAAGCTCTCTCAC
>NC_033799.1:72329332-72355713 GCF_001876935.1 Asparagus officinalis | reverse complement strand
GACGAACTTCTCAGCCGGCTTCCACAACCACAGTGAGCTACCTCAACTCTCCCACCTCCTTTAGGAGACTAGCGGACGGAGACTCATACTCCTATCGGAGCTCAGCGAGTAGTCTAGCCTCGAATTCCTCATGTTGCTGCCAAACAGATGGGGGAGCGTGTTGAATACGCATCCCCACCACCGCGCCGATCAGCTCGCGCTGATGAGTCTCGTCGATATCACCACCATCATAAGGAGAGCTCTGGTGAAAATCCAAGCCCAGGTCATTTTGGGGACCACACTAGGGGAGTGGTCTCTAAGACTCTCCTCCATCATCATGCCCCTCCCACCCCCTCTGCTACCATAGGGGCCTCTGGATACGACCGAGTGTATAGACCGGCTACAGACGCCATCGGCTCTGCTACCATAGGGGCCTCTGGATACGACCGAGTGTATAGACCGGCTACAGACGCCATCGGGGGGAACACCCCTCTCTCAGACGACCTTATGAATGCCCAATGTGAGAAATTCAAGATGCCTCATGTGGAGAAGTACAAAGGCTAGGGGGGACCCCTCTGAGCATGTTCATACTTACTATGACGTGATGAGCATGCTCCAAGCATCGGAAGCAGTTGTATGTCAATGCTTCCCCATCACTCTTTTAGGGAGTGCCAAACTATGATGGAATACTCTTAAGAAGAAGTCCATCAGCAATTTTCAACAGCTCACCCGGAAGTTCATCCACCACTTCCTAGCTGAAACCAAGTAGAAGCTGCCCCCATCATGTGTTGATCCAGATGAGGCAGAGGCCCAGCAAAAGCCTCCGAGCCTACTTCAAAAGATTCCAGGAAAAGAGGTTGGAGGTCAACGATCCAGGGAGTGTAGTTGCCATGTCTGCACTCATTGCCGGCCTGCGGAGCAATGAGTTAGCCGACTCGCTTGCCAAGACTCCGCTCGCTAACTATGAGCAATTGAGGGCCAAGGCACACGGGTACATGGATATGGAGGATGTCCGTGCCTACAAGGTGTCGGCCAGGGCCATTGAGACCTCCGTGGCCACAGTTTCACCAACACTAGCTATCCCAGCCACCCCGTCGACTTCAGCGATAGCTCCGGTAGTGGCACCAACACCAGTGCCGGCCAGAGGTCCCCTGCAAAACAAGAGTGGCTGAGAAACCCCCCGAGAGTTGACTCTCGTCCTAATCGGTCCAACAGGAGAGATCGATAGAGGGATCAGTCGCCAAGACCAGCCCTCATAGTCCTTAATACCTCCCTCGCATCAGTTCTCACCATGGTTCATAAGAAGGGACATCTCAAGGAGTCTGCTCCTAAGATGACATCAAATCCCAAGAACCGCAACATGAAGCAGTTTTGTCGTTACCACAAGGATCACAGCCATCTCACCAATGACTGTCGTATCCTAAAGAGGGATATTGAGGACCTGATTGAGAGGGGGTACCTAAAGAACCAAATCTCTTGACGAGATTGAAGGGAAGCTGACCTAGCTAAGCAGGATAGGAGATCTCGCTCGCGGTCACCTCGTCCAAGATAGTCGACCCCTGGAGCCTAGCCACAAAGAAGTTATCAACATGATCAGTGGTGGTCCAACTGCTGAAGGGTCGTCCAACAACACCTAGAAGAGATATGCCAAGAGGGAGTTGCGGGTCGACCAAGCCGACAAGAGGACGAAGACAGAGGAGCCCATATCTTTTAGGGACGCCGATCTGTAAGGTGTTGAGATGCCTCATGATGACCCCATCGTCATAACCGCAGCAATTGATGGCTATCAGGTGAAGATAATCATGGTCGACATAGGGAGTTCAGTAGACATCGTGTATGTCGACGCCTTCAATCAGATGGGCATTGAAAAATCCCGTCTGCTCCCCTGTAGAAGACCCCTCATCAGATTCACTAGCCACTCTCTTCTGCCAGAAGGAATGATCATACTCCCCTTAACAGTGGGAGAGTACCCTAGGCAAGCCACCGTCCAAGTCCAGTTCATGGTAATAGATCTCAAGTCGGCCCACAACATCATCCTAGGCCTCCATCTCTTACGGGCTATCCCTTTAACTTACCACCAGATGGTCAAGTTTCTAACTCCTAATGGAGTTGGAGTCGCCAGGAGCAATCAGCGAGAGGTCAGGTCCTGCTACCTACTCTCGACTAAGGGTAAGAGTGCACAAGACGCCATGCCCATTGAGAAAGCCTGCCTCCAGATAGAGAAAACAATGGAGTAGCAGAGGATCACACCGGTGGAAGAGCTTCAGGAGATACCCATTGACCAAGAAGGATTGAAGACGGTCAAGATTGAGTCCAATCTAGTCGAACCCTTGCGAGGAGTCTTGATAGAGTTCTTGCAGTCAAATGCTGATGTGTTCACCTGGGGACCTGAAGTCATGTTGAGGGTTCCCCGTGAAGTGATCAGCCATGAGTTGGCTATCGATAGGCATACCAAGCCTGTTCGACAGAAGAAGAGACACATCGGCCCCAAACGCTAGAAGGCAGCGACCAACGAAGTCAAATGACTACTTAAAGATGGCTTCATCCGGGAAGTCCAATACCCGGCGTGGTTAGATAATGTTGTATTGGAGAAGAAAGCGCTAAAAAATGGAGAATGTGTGTGAACTTCACCGACCTCAACAAAGCTTGTCCCAAGGACAGCTACCCTCTGCCTCGAATCGATCAGCTAGTCGACGAGAGCGCAGGGCATGAACTGCTCAGCTTCATGGAAGTCTTCTCTATCTACAACCAGATCTTCATGGCAGAGCATAATCAGGAGAAAACCTCCTTCATCACTGATTTGGACACTTAATGCTACAAGATAATTTTGTTTGGTTTGAAGAACCCCGGAACTACATATTAGAGACTTGTCAACAAGGTCTTCAAGCACTAGATCGGCCACAATCTGGAAGCTTATGTGGACGACTTGCTGGTAAAGTCGAAGCAAGTGTCGGCCTACATATCAGACCTGGATGAGACCTTCTCCATCTCTGGCGTTATTGAATGAAGCTCAGTCCGGCTAAGTGTGCTTTTGGGGTGCAATCGAGGAAGTTCTTGGGGTTCATAATCACCCAGAGAGGCATAAAGATCAACCATAAGAAGATAGCCACCATAGAACGACTACTTGAGCCACACACATTAAAGGATATCCAAAAGGTGAATGGAAAGATAGCGGCTCTGGGTTGATTCCTATACAAATCTACCGAGAGGAGCCTCTCATTCTTCAAGACGCTAAGGGGAAGTAAAAACTTAAAGGAAAGCATGACGTGGACGGCTGAATGTAGTGCAACATTCTAGGATCTTAAGGCTTACTTGAGTACTAAGCCACTGCTAAGCCAGCCTATAGGAGGAGAGACATTGTATTTTATATATAGCTATCTCCTCCGAAGCAGTTAGCTCTGTCCTTGTTCGCGAAGAGGAGAATATTTAGAAACTCGTCTACTAGTGAGTTGGATCCTCAAAGCAGGCAAACTCAACTACCCCCTTATAGAAAAGGCTGCCTTTGCCCTCATCGTCACTGCGAGGAGACTCCATCCCTACTTTCAGGCTCATGCCGTCATTATACGGATAAGTCTTCCTCTGAAGAAAGCACTAGGTAGCCCCATAATATCTGGGAGGATGGTCATATAGGCAGTCGAACTCAGTGAACATGATGTCCAGTTTGAGCTCAGAATGACAATCAAGCTCAAGCCTTAGCAGACTTCTTGATGGAATCAACTTCGCCAAGCGATGAACTAGCTATGCCCCTACCGACAATTCAGCCGGCAGAGCCAGTACCTCCTGTAGTACAAGAAACGGTTCCATAGATTCATTGCACCCTAGAGTATAATTCCACCGAGTATACCTCATGGTGGTTATTAAAGGTGGACGGGTCCTCTGGAGAAGCCGACAGTGGAGCATGAGTCGTCCTGTGAAGCCCAGACGGGTCGACGCACGAGCACTCCATCTCCTTTGGCTTCTCAGCCTCAAACAATAAAGCCCAGTATGAAGCACTTCTTGTTGGCCTTCAAGTGGCATAAGCGTTGATGGCAGAACGCCTCTACATTCTACCCGACTCGTAATTGGTCGTCCATCAAGTTAACGGACGATATGTAGCTAAAGATTTGAGGATGGCCTTGTATCTTAAAGCTGCCAAGGATCTTCTGACCAGCTTCCTGGAGTTCAAGATAGCCCAAGTACCCCACACTCTCAATGCTTGGGCGGACACCCTCTACAAGCTAGGGTCGACAAGCTCAAGGACCAGCTCGGGGCCTGTTAACACCGGCACCCTTGAGCGACCCAGTATCTCCTGGTCATCTGAGTCCATCATGCAGACAGATGCACCTGTGATGCCTTGTTGGTTGGATCCAATTGTTCTCTATCTAACACAGAGCACTTTGCTCGGAGATCTAGACGAAGCCAAGTGTCTGCAAAGAAATTCTCACAATTATCTCATGATTAATGAACGGCTCTATCGAATGTCTTACTCCAGCAGCGGTATAGGATCCTATCTGCGGTGCCTTCAGCCACCAGAGGCCAACTATGTGCTCAGGGAGAATCATGAGGACACATGTAGAAATCATCCAGGGGCCCGAACCCCACGCAGAAAGTCATCCACCAATGGTACTACTGGCCAACTATCTTAGCCGAGTCGAGGCAATTCGTCTCTCATTGCCAAAAGTACCAGCTCTTTTTGTCCATCCCTCGAGCAACAACGACCGAATTAACTTTCATTTTGAGTCATATACCATTCTCTCAATGGGGGCTAGATCTGTTAGGTCATCCCCCCTTAACTTCAGGACAAGGGAAGTTCCTTATCGTGGCGATTGACTACTTCACCAAATGGATCGAAGACGAACCACTGGCCAAGATTGGTGAGAATAAAGTCACAAGTTTTGTATAGAAATTCATTGTTTGCCATTTTGGTGTGCCCCGGTCCTTAGTGACTAACAATGGCACCCAATTCGATAGCAGAGTCTTTCGCAACTTTTGCAAGGAATATAATATTCACCTCAAGTTCTCCTCCGTCGCCCACCCCAAATCTAACAGACTTGCAGAGGCTGCCAACAAATGCATCTTGCAAGCATTAAAGAAGAAGTTGGATGCCACAGTAGGGAACTAGGTTGAAGAGTTACCTAGTATCCTCTGGTCATACTGCACGACCCATAAGAACTCAACCGGGGAAATGTCATTCAAGCTAGCTTATGGCACCGAAGCACTCACTCCCGTTGAAATAGGTATGTCGACCATCTGACTGCAACACTTCGATGAGGACATGAACTCAGAAGGACTTCGAGTCGGCCTTGACCTCCTCAATGAGACCTGAGAGAAAGTGCTCCGGACCTAAGTCACCAATCAGCAACGAATCACCCGCTATTACAACAGCAAGATACAACCAAGGAGACACAATGCTGGCGATCTCATCCTCCGTAAAGCTACTTTCGACAAAGACACTCGGAGAGGCAAGCTAGATCCTAACTGGGAAGGCCCATACACGATCCTAGAAGAGCTACGAGTAGGCACCTATCGGCTAAGGGCCCCATATGGGAGAGTCCTCTCTAGCATCTCTAGAATATCGAGCACCTGCGACGCATTTTCAATAATTTCACTATGTTATTTTTAATAATTTTGTAAATTTTATTTAGTATCAATGAAATTCTTGTTGAAACTAACTTGATTCCTATTTTGCACCACAAAGTGCCCAATCTATGCAGTAATTTTAAGCCATTGGTGCCTTTTCAGAATAAACCCAATGCATTCACAATATGATCGACTCCCACAATCACCTTACGACCATCATGGCTATATTGAAGCCCCAGGCATCTACGTAAGTCCTGAGCATCCAACCTTCGGGTTGTCATTTTACCAATTTTCCATCAGGGTGGCCCTCTGTAGGGCGAAAGACCTAGTCGATTTCTGCAAGTCCTAGGCATAGTCGTCCGATTGTAAAAAACCTAGTCAACTTCAGTAAGTTCTAGGCATTCTACCTCGGTTGAATACCAAGCCCTTGGTGCCTTTTCAGGAATAAACCCAAGGCATTCACTATATGATCAACTCCCACAATCACCTTATGACCATCATGGCTATATTGAATCCCCAGGCGTCTATGTAAGTCCTAGGCATCCAACCTCCAGGTTGTCATTTCACCAATTTTCCATCAGGGCGGCCCTCCGCAAGGTGAAAGACCTAGTCGATTTTAGTAAGTCCTAAGCATGGTCTCAGGGTTGTAAAGACCTAGACGTCCTTAGTAGGACCTAGGCATTCAACCTCTCGGCTGAATTTTAAGCCCTTGGTGCCTTTTTAGGAATAAACACAACGTATTCACCATATAATCAACTCCCACAATCATCTCTCGACCATTATGGATATATTGAAGCACCAGGCGTCTACGTAAGTCCTGAGCACCCAACCTCCGGGTTGTCATTTGTTGTTTTGTCATCAGGGTGACCCTTTGCAGGACGAAAGATCTAGTCGACTTTAGCAAGTCCTAGGCACAGCCCTCGGGTAGTAAAAGACCTAGTTAACTTTAGTAAGTTCTAGGCATTCAACCTCGGTTGTATTCTAAGCACTTGGTACCTTTTCAAGAATAAACCCAAGGCATTCACCATATGGTTGACTCTCACTATCACCTCTCGACCATTATGGCTATATTGAAACCCCAGGCATCTACGAAGTCTTGGGCACCCAACCTAAGGGTTATCATTTTACCTAATGGCCCTCATGGTGGCCCTCAGTAGGGTGAAAGACCTAGTCAACTTTAGTAAGTTCTAGGCATTTAACCTCGGTTGAATTCCAAGACCTTGGTCCTTTTCAGGAATAAACCCAAGGCATTCACCATATGGTTGATTCTCATAATCATCTCTCGACCATTATGGCTATATTGAAGCCCCATGCATCTACGTAAGTCCGGGGCACCAAACCTCCGGGTTGTTATTTTACTTTGTGACCCTCACGTCGGCCCTCAGCAGGCGAAAGACCTAGTCGACTTCTACAAGTCCTAGGCATAGCCCTCGGGTTGTGAAAGACCTAGTCAACTTTAGTAAGTCCTAAGCACGACCTCCGGGTTGTTCAAGCTCTAGGCATTTATGTAAGTTCTGGGCACCCAACCTCAGGGTTGTCATTCTACCAAAAAGCCTTTGGTGTCATCATGAATAAACCCAAGGCATGAAAATTCAATTGTTCGATCATCTTCGACAAAAAGACTTGGGCAGTTCAACTTGCCAGTCTTTGTCGTCCAAAGGCCCGAACACTTAATCAACACAAGGTGCAATATGGACCAGTCATCTCGAAGCCTCGACACTCGGGTTGACACAACACAACTGACTCACCACAACCAACATTTAGTTCTTTCAATTAGAGCTAAGATACAAGTTAGCAAAGCAAACCAAAAACAAGGAATAAAAGAAGGCAGACTCCAGAATGAGAGCAAAGTCGATTTTTATTTCAATATTCAAACTTTATTACAAGTTCTTTATAATATCCATGACAAATATTTACAAAGCATGTCGATATTTACAAAGAAGAAGAAAAAGATAGATACAAGCCCTCAGACCTCTTGGTCAGGAGCGGCAGTCTCGACTGGGGCTTCGGCAACAATGCCGGAAGAGGAAGCAAGAGGGTCTTCATCGAGCTCATCCCTAGACTCCTCATTGCCATTGCCCAATGCCAAATCTAACCCCTCTCCGCTTACCTCGATCTCCCTAAGGAGGTTAAGGCAGCAAGAAACTCGGGAAGGATAGAGGCGGTCAGATGAGGGAAGAGAGCTTGGGGGTGCAACGAGGCTAGATAGTCGACTCTCGCCTTGCAAGCCAAGGCCACCTCAGTTTTACCCCAGGGTCCATGGCACTAGTCGTCAACTATCTTCACTCTATACTGTTCCGAGTCAAGGCGAGCAAGTCGATGCTCTAAGTCTTTGACGATCGTCACAGATGCCTAATGATTCAATCGCTCTTCCTCGAGGTCTCGCCTTAGCTGCTCAACCGAGAGACGACTTGCTCGAGTGCCCTCTTCGGTCTCCACTTTAAGGCGCCTCTCGAATTCGACCTCCCTAGTCAAAGTTGTCAGCCGGCCATCTCACTTGGAAATTTCTTGCTGGAGATGACCAGCCTCCCCCTTCAGCTGGGCCACCTCGCTCTGGAGCTTCGTGATCGAAGCCACATGTTTGACGCTATGGGATCAGATCCATTTAAGAAACTTTTCCCTAGTGTCCACCTCTTGATGCCAGTGAGCCTCGATGCCATTCAGTTTAGCCTCCAAGGCGTCGATCTTCTTTTTCGCCTCTTCTTTGACCAACTTCTCCTTCACTAGCTCCGCCTGCCACCCACACAGAGGATCATGCATGTGCCGAAGCCTCTTGTACAACTCTTGCTCTAGAAAAGCCCCTCAAACCAAATGGGCATTGAGGGCCAGATGCAAGCTAAACCTTGGCATCCTTTTTAAAAACCCCTCGTCCTTCGGAAGGGTAAGCTGTCGCACGGCTATGATTAGGGCCGTTAAGGACCCCAAAATCAAAGTCTCCATGGTGAGAGACGCCTACAGGACGAACCTATTGCCCTCAAGGAGTTCCCTCTTGGGCGAACAGGGGCCCGACGGCACTCCCGCCAGCATCGCCTTCACCTCCTCCCAAGATTAAGAGTCGACCTCTGAGATCCAGTGAGGGAAAGGCCAGTAGCCTTCCTGCTCCTTGGCAGCATCGCCTGCCCTAGATTCTGGAAGGGGTGCTGCTTATTCCTTAGCACCCCCTGCTGACCCAACAGGCTCTTTGCCTGGCCTATGGGTCAGCTCGAGCTCAGAAGTCGGCTCGACTTCCTCTTCCACAAAAAGGGCCCCAGCTTCAACAACTTTAGCTGTTAGGGCCTATCGGCAGAGCCTGACTCCTCGTCCCTCGCCTCCCCCTTGTGGCTTTATTCAAGAGGGAGGGCTAGCAGACCCGCCCTGAACTTGTCAGCTTCAGTTGGCGGCACCATCAAGACAAGCGCCTGATACGGGTGTATCTTCTTTGCTTTGGGAACTTAGCAATCCTCATGAGAGATTGAGGATAGATGATTCTCATGGTTGCTTGGCAGAGTTGGCGAAAAAGGTGAAAATCAGGAAAATGGTGAAAAACAGGAAGCTGGCGAAACAGCTCTGGCTAGTCGACTAATAGGCTAGCATCGGTCGACGATGAAGCACTATCGGTCGACCAATTAGCCGTCATCAATCGACCGATAGATTGATACGCTACAGGGTTAGAAAAGCTTGTTCTGGACGATCGAAGCCACATGTTTGACGCTATGGGATCAGATCCATTTAAGAAACTTTTCCCTAGTGTCCACCTCTTGATGCCAGTGAGCCTCGATGCCATTCAGTTTAGCCTCCAAGGCGTCGATCTTCTTTTTCGCCTCTTCTTTGACCAACTTCTCCTTCACTAGCTCCGCCTGCCACCCACACAGAGGATCATGCATGTGCCGAAGCCTCTTGTACAACTCTTGCTCTAGAAAAGCCCCTCAAACCAAATGGGCATTGAGGGCCAGATGCAAGCTAAACCTTGGCATCCTTTTTAAAAACCCCTCGTCCTTCGGAAGGGTAAGCTGTCGCACGGCTATGATTAGGGCCGTTAAGGACCCCAAAATCAAAGTCTCCATGGTGAGAGACGCCTACAGGACGAACCTATTGCCCTCAAGGAGTTCCCTCTTGGGCGAACAGGGGCCCGACGGCACTCCCGCCAGCATCGCCTTCACCTCCTCCCAAGATTAAGAGTCGACCTCTGAGATCCAGTGAGGGAAAGGCCAGTAGCCTTCCTGCTCCTTGGCAGCATCGCCTGCCCTAGATTCTGGAAGGGGTGCTGCTTATTCCTTAGCACCCCCTGCTGACCCAACAGGCTCTTTGCCTGGCCTATGGGTCAGCTCGAGCTCAGAAGTCGGCTCGACTTCCTCTTCCACAAAAAGGGCCCCAGCTTCAACAACTTTAGCTGTTAGGGCCTATCGGCAGAGCCTGACTCCTCGTCCCTCGCCTCCCCCTTGTGGCTTTATTCAAGAGGGAGGGCTAGCAGACCCGCCCTGAACTTGTCAGCTTCAGTTGGCGGCACCATCAAGACAAGCGCCTGATACGGGTGTATCTTCTTTGCTTTGGGAACTTAGCAATCCTCATGAGAGATTGAGGATAGATGATTCTCATGGTTGCTTGGCAGAGTTGGCGAAAAAGGTGAAAATCAGGAAAATGGTGAAAAACAGGAAGCTGGCGAAACAGCTCTGGCTAGTCGACTAATAGGCTAGCATCGGTCGACGATGAAGCACTATCGGTCGACCAATTAGCCGTCATCAATCGACCGATAGATTGATACGCTACAGGGTTAGAAAAGCTTGTTCTGGACGGTTGACCGATGCATTCTTATCGGTCGACCGATGGAGGTCGAGAGGTCGACCGATAGAGATACTTTGATCGACCGATAGCGGTACCCTGGGTCGATCTAGATTCCTGTTTTAGGCGAATCCTAGTTGGATTTGTTCTGGATATTTACCACTTTGCCACCACCCATGTTGTTTAACATATAAATAAAGGTCTCGCACAGCGACTCGTATCAACTCCATCCGAAGAGATACTGTGTCGAAGAGGTTGACCCTCTCTTAAGACTCAGCATAGGAGTAGATCTTCTCTGATTGTCGCCTTTCCATGGGGTTAAGGATGCACGACCTTAGTGCTCCTTGCTTATTTCGGGCCAGTTAGGGTAGGCAAGCACGCCATCGGAGCCGAATACCCATACAAAGTGATCCTTTCAATCCATGTTAGACCCTGGAGCATCCATCACAAATTTAAAAGTTCCACTATAGTGGAAGAAGTAATGTGGGTCCCTATACTTAACGACAACCAGATGCCTGAGCAGTCGCATGGTCGACACGACACCGACTCGATGGCAAATGACAATGAAACCCACTAACATAACAATGGCATTTGGGGTGAATTGAGAGGGGAAAACCCCCAGAGCGACGCACGTGTCCCTTATAAAGGGATTGAGGGACAGTCGGAGCTCGTAGTCAAGATGGGCCAAGTACAACGATGCCCTATTGTTTCCATGGTGGTACACCAGCTCATCTCTGTTTGGCGCCACCAGTGTGAAAGCTTTCGGGATATCATAGAGCCCATAACATTTTTTGAGCCCCTCAGTGCAGACCTTGGAGCAAATTGGCCGGAGGAGAGCGATCCTCTCCTCGTTGTGGCTAGCAACAGTGATCTGAGAAGCCATGGAAGATTGTTTGATGGTAGAAACTTGGGAAAGTTTGAAGAGAGAAGCGCTGAGGATTTAGGACAAAAATCTGTAAAGAGTTCTTCTCTCCCCCACTGGGCTATTTATAGCATTCAAAAGGCACACATGGAATTATTTGGATGTTTTTGTCTCATTTCAAAATAAACGGACGATATTCATCTCAAAATCTCAAATGTCTTTCACGAAGTTCGAAGCATCACTCCCCTTTACTCTGCGCCACTTCGCTCGAAAATCAAAGTCACATCATTACTTTCTGATAACTGACAGCAGCATCATATCGTTTCAAACAGTGACATTTCACCTGCATAATAAAAGCTTCTGGAAACTCACTAAATGACATTTACTCGGCGAGCAGTCGACCAGACCCTAGTTGACCCTCGGCGGCCAACAGCTGACTTCAAGAGTATTTTTCTAGCACTCGCCTCAAGAATCTCATACGCCGACTAGCCAAACAGTTAGCCAAATTGATCCTATACTTAGACAAAAACTAAAACATCAGATGATTACTCGAGTTCGAGACGTGTCTTCTCAACAAAAGATGAGTTCTCTCGAGTTAGCAGTAAAAATTTTCAAGTCTATGATGGAACTAAGTCATTCAAAAACACATTAAGATTGTGCGACACAAAAAAAAGCAATTTCAAGTTCAAAAGTGTTTCTTTATTCATTGACAAGTTACAATGTATACAATATATACAACAAAAGCGGAAAGGCGGGAGGTTCCTAAGAGGCTAAGAGAAGTTCATCCCTGCACCAGGAGTCATAGGCAGGGAGCTGCTAGGAGTAGTCGGCGGATGAGTCGAGCAGCCTCCTCCTTCGTCCTACTCCCCCTCATCACCGAGATTAAGCCCCTCTCCAAGTGCTTCCACCTCCTTCAACTCGTCCAAGCAGTTAGCTACAAGAAGGAGGATAGTTAAAGTGATCGGGCGGGTTCCTCATCTCGACTGGGAGCTACACCGATAGGTAGTCATACCCGGTTTTGCAGGCTATCATCACTTTAGTTTTTCTAGTCAAGCTTTGGCGATATCCCTCGATGATCTCTTGGCAATAAGATTCAGACTTAAGGTGAGCGACCTCTTCTTGGAGCTCGGCGAGCGTTGCATGCTCCTCATCCAGTCAATACTTTGCACGCGCCGCCACCTCCTTCTCCATCTCAGCCAGCGTCACGGCGTGGTCCCTCTCCTGGAGAGCCTCCTCCATCCTCCTGACCTTCCTTTGGCTCTCTTGCAGCTCTCGTCTGAGCCCGTTAACCTCGGGAGTGCTTGGGACCAACGTCTCCGCAACCCGTTCTGAGTTGCCCCCTCGGCCGGCTCTCAGGGAAGTAACCTTCCTAAGGAGCTTGAGATATGCGGTCCAGACCCTCTCCATCTAATCGTATAACTTGTTCTCCACCAGAGCGCCTCGAAAAAAGTAATTGCAGAGGCAATGGTGGAGACTAATGTCAGGAGCCCCTTGCAGATACTCCTCATCTTGAGTAAGCTAAAACTACTCGATCACCCTCGACTGAATCCGGTGAGACCCGAGGACGGTCCCCCGGATGTCGAGATGATGTTTGAGCTCAAAACGATACTCTGGTACGGGCTCCTGTCCATGTCGAGCACCAACTCCGGAGAGTCCGATGAGGTACTTCCTCATATTCTCCCATTCTTCCTCACTGACATCGGCAACCCTATGAGGAAAGGGATATTCCAGCCTAGTAGGAGTCACCATCTCCTCCTCGACCGACTCCTTCCCTCGATAAGTCGACTCGTGGTGGTGGTCAGACAACTCTCCCTATCTAGTAGCTCTGGTCTCGACTCCCTCTCCCTGGGAAGCCTTGGCTGGTCCTCCAGAAGAAGACGACTCGTCCAGATGGATGACGTCGGCCTCGACTATTTTGGCCTCCGTTTGTACCTCATGTTCCTCATCTTCCCCTTGAGGTACCTATTCCACATCCCTCTGTCTCCATCTATAGACGAGGGTGGGAGTTGCCTCCTCCTTGGTCACCTCGACGTCTATTAGAGGAATGTCTCGGCGAAGACACTTTGCCGGCCTAGCAGACAACTCCTCCTGGGGAGCAGCCAAAGGAACAGTAGGCGCCGACGCTATCTCCGTTGTCCCTATTATGAAGGTTGAGGCTCTCTCATAATCCTGGTCGGTAGCAGGCACAGCTGACACACTAGCGACCCGCAAGGCTGACCTGTCGAGCAGATCATTGACTCCACGAGAGAGCAGGCCAACTCTAGGTTGTCCCCCATGACCCAGACAAATTTTTCCTTCTAGTCTTTGTGGGAGTCGGGAAGGCCGGTGACGAGCCTGAACTTCCCCACCATCTAAAAGTGGAAGTGAGGCTCATTCTGGTTCACCTTCACGACCACCAACTGGCCCAAGATAGGCAATGAGGGTTTTATCCCCAGCCAATGGCAGATCACCATGAACCCCACCAAGATAACAATGGTGTTCGGCTTCAACTGTGATGGCGAAACTCCTAACGCCGTGAATACTTGTTTGAGGAAGGGGTGCAGGGGCAGTCTTAGGCCACACTTCAGATGCCTCACATAGACCGGACTTCGCTCTAGTCCGTGGTCATATATAGCCTCCGACCTCGTCAGAGCCAACAGATCATACGCCTCAGGGACATCGAACCTCCTAGGGATTGTCCTCTTCTGTGGCAGAGTCAGCTTAGAGTGAATCCCTGCCAGGAGAGCTCGACGATCAACTGGGTCAGAAGCCATCGGAGATTGTAGAAATTATTGCCCGAAGAGATGAACGGAGATGAGCTTGAATTCTCTAGAGGGGATTTCAAAAGGCAATAACCGTCGCTCTTATGGCCCTATTCCTATATATAAATAGCTGATTTTATAGCTGTCGGAATCCAAACCATTGGATCCAGCTGTGTCCAACAGTCAGGATTCATTTTTAGAATTCGAAGCTCCCTCGGGGATCGAGGCGCAACCTACTTACCTTGAATAGCCTGCAATCTGCCAAAAAAGAGAAACTATAATAGTAAAAATGATGTATGATGACGTCAACCATGTCACCTCTGAAGTGACTTTTTAATTCTCATTCAAAGCACCCACATCCGTCCAAAATAATTTTTTATTGTATTTCACTCGGACCCGGCTAAAGGCGGCTCCAAGCGAAAGGGGCCAACTGTTATGGTGTTCCCATTTTTGCCGAAGTACAATTCATTGCCAAACACTGGATATGTGTATTTCCGCACACACAATACCCCAAGCAACTTGGCGACCCAGGCCCAGCAGGAATTTTGACTTAGCCGACTCGTCAAGTTGATATCCCTTTATGTTGACTCGAGAGGCGGTACTTATCGCCCCTTATTGTCGAAGACGACCCTCCATGAGTTCATTCGACCGCTTGTTCAACACCTCACGAGGACGACTCGATGGACGTTACTTCTCGACGAAGCTAAAGGACTGTTTTCGCCTCGAGTCCCTCTCTGACAACGTGTCGACATCACATTTAATGCATGACAGGCGTATCATGCATCTAGCCTCGATAGTCTTCATGACTTATCGGACCACGTGGGCCACCGTCCTGCCACCACTCACTTCTCGTTTAATGCTGAAGTGATCCTTCCCCTACTCTCCAACCGAATACCTGTAAAGCAAGTGCTGACGCAGTTACCAGCCCACACTTTGCCACCGCCTTCCTACAGTGGCCGAAGTAACCAATCTACCCTTATACCCTAGGTATAAATACATGTACTATTCTGTCTTTACGGGGGACCGAAGATCTGATCCTTGATCCTAATTTTCTGGATTCAGATCTAAATCCTTTAAAATTGCAAATCATATTGCACACACACAAGAACTCACACAGTTCTTATTTACCCCACTCAAGTTCATCAGCTAACTTGATCAACGAAGGTACAACGGGGAACCAAGCCCCTTCCCCTCACGAATTTCTACATGTCAGATTCCCAACTCAAGAACTAGACATAAAGTCAAGGAAGAAAGCATCATTTCATCAATCCTCAACAAATTCATCCAAACACGGATACATATTGACTGTGTGATCACTAGTACATCAACACCTCCCTCTCTATATCTGCTATATATGCACACACTCAATATAAATATTATTAAATTATTTTTCATTTGAATAAGATAAAAATATGCAAAAAAACATAATTTTGTCTCATTGCGTGCATATACACGTGCCGAATTTCTAGTACAAATAATTGCTCTTAAATCATGTCTAAAGGATCCTAAAGGGATGTGTAAACTCTTTTATGAATTTGAGAAAGAAAAATGCAATATAATAAGGATGAAAAAAATGAGAGGAGGAAAGCAAATGGAAAGTGAATATCATGTGAACATAAAATCCTATAGAAAAATTCCCTAAGGACCCAAAATATTGGACCAACAGGAAGGACATGTGAGGTGTCCCCCTGCTATTATATAATGAGTTTGTCATCATTAATGATGACCAACTCATTATGCAATAGGAGGGGGACACCTTACCTGTCCCCCCTGTTGGTCCCATATTTTGGGTTCCTGTAGCAAAGCTCTATCCTATAAGGGTCCCTCCATAGAAAAATCATACACCTAGTAAGAAAAAATACAACAACTATTTTTGTATATGTTTTAAAGTTGAGTTTTTACATTAAAATCATCTTCACTTTTAACCAAATTGATATTTACCACTTTTAAAGTTTTTTTTAATGTTAATTAACTTTACTTGCTAATGTGTTTGCAATGTCACAACTTTTTTTTACTGTTCATCTACAAAAAATTAGATATTCCCATTTTACCCCCATCTTCTTCCTTCTAACCCCTAACCCTAACACTAGCCTCCTTCATCCTCCTCTTCTACAAACCCTAACCCTAATTCTAACCCATGGCCGCCATCTCCCTTTAAACCCTAACCCTAACTCATGGTAGCCACCTCTCCCAAAACCCTAATCTAACCCATGGCCGCCACCTCCTCCAAACCCTAACCCTAATCCTAGTTCCCCACTTGGGAAGGAATGGGAGAGTAGGAGGTCCGGGAGGAAGGAGGAGGACGAGAGAGGGGGAGGGGAGCTAGGGGAGGAGGGAGAGGAAATATAGGGAGAAGAGAAGGATGAGGAGGCTAGGGTTAGAGTTAGGGTTAAGGTTTGTGATGAAGGAGAAGGGAAAAAAACAAGAAAATGATGAAGGTAAAATGATAATTTTGGGTATTTTTGGCTGGAAACTAGATTTGGTGTAACATTGCAAACATGTTAGCAAGTAAATGTGGTTTACATCAAAAAAATCTTAAAGGTGGTAAGTATTAATTTGGATAAAAGTAAAGATAATTTTGACGTAAAAACCCTTTTAAAGTTAGGTGATTGTGCTAACGAAGGAACAAATATTTTAATTATTTATATTAAAATTAGTGAATTTGCTGATATTGTATCTTAAAATTGATAGTAAGATACTTTCCATATTCTACTGTCTCTAACCCCTCTAAACTTTGAAAATGACACTTAACTCCCTTTAAGTTTGGTATGTTTCATAATGCCCCCAAATGTTTTCAAAATTTTCAAATAACCACCTTAATGATGGTAGTAATGAAACAATTAAAAAAAATAACAAAATACTCCTTTTTCAATTAACACTCTAATTATTAAATAAGTTAACCATTAACTACTATTAATTATGGGGTTCTTTAATTACAAATAAAAAGGGATAAAAAAAAGCTTCTTTCCCCTAAAATAGTGACATTTGGATGCACGTGATTCTCACATGGATGACCAGATTTAACAGTGTTAGCTAGAGGGGTCGTCTGACAAAGCTTTGGGCTTAAGAAACATTTCTAAAGTTTAAGGGGTTATCTTAAAAACAATCAAACTTAATGTAATTTTCTGGAATTTGGCTCATATTTTTTTCCCACTGCTCCTCTCTGGACTATTGCATTTGAAACTTTAATGAGATGGTCCCTGTTCCTCCACAGCCACACCCACTTCGTTTAAACCGTTGCCTAGATTATCACTACGCATGCAATAATGAGGGGGGGAAGAATCAAATATAATGCAAGTAAACTTAGCACAACAGCATAACCAACAATTATTGCAGGCACAGTGATAATCTAGGCAATGGTGATAATCATTTTAGAATTAATTTTATAACTCATTGTACGTGGTAATCGACTTGAACTTTGATGTGTCTTCTTCAATAATTGAATTCAAGAGCACAAGCTAGCATTCTGCTGGTTTTCAGGAAGATTGCGATATTCCTAGATTCTTTCCTGTCCATAATACATGTTTTTGTTAGTTGACTTAGGGCTTGTTTGACAGTCACGCAAAAACTGGGTCAGGTTCAACCCCGACCGAGTTTTATTCTAAACCAGTTTAGTGTTGGATCACTACCCTTCTATTTCAAGACTAAACTGGTTTATGGCCTCGTTTTGGCTCAAGAAACACTGGGCCAGAACTGGCTCAGTTTTTACCAATAAAAAACAACCTAAAACTAGGTCAGGTTCAGTCCTTGCCCAGTTTTAGGAGTTTGGCGATCACCTAAAAACTAAAAACTGGCTCAATTCTACTCTAAACCAGTTTAGTGTCGGACCACCACCCAATAGTCCAACACTAAACTGGTTCTATGGCCTTTTTTGGCCTAAAAAAACCGGGTCAGGATTAGTCCTGACCCAGTTTTAAGAGTATGCCAAACACACCCTTGTATTAGTTGCATAAATAAGCTAATGTTCTTGCAAGTAGATTTGTCGGTTTCACCAAAGTAAAATGATTGATAATTGTTATTGATCTTCTCTGATGATTGATACTTATAGATAGAAGGTTTCAAATGTAGCTGTAATCATAAATAATATGGGGAGATATCAAATATTTGATAAACAAAAAAGTTGTATTAATTCGGATTTTTCCACGTGGAAAAATCCAATAGAAAATTCACTAACAAAACATGGATTATTGAGAAATCCATGGAGCTAAAGACGCAGCAAAGTTATGGAGAATTATTTATGCTCCTCCCCTCCTAATTAGACTTTAGTCACCGCAAGTTGCTCTTTACCTGAATAAAATATATTTGATTAGAGGTGGATGAGCCATTTGCTACCTGGGAATTAGTAAATTACAAAAAAAAAGGCTCGACAGGACATGAAAGCAGCCTCTCATTGGCCGACCGACCTTTTGTCTTTTTCCCATTTGCTCAAATACCCCTGCGCCCCCCCTCCCTCTCTCCTCGATCGCTGCTCTCCGTTCGGGCCTCAAGAACCCTCACCCGCCGCTTGAGCCTGAGACTTGAGGTGTCTTTTTCGAACTTGGTTCTTCTGGTTCCTCCCATCTGCTGTGATATTTGCGGTGCCAGATACCCTTGGTGGACAATTTGAAGGCTTTGCACATGTTTTTTTTTTTTTTTTTTTTTTGCATCGTGTAAAGCACACGCCTTCTTCGTGTTATTCATGTGATGAATTTGCCGGGTTTCCTCTCTTTTGGGTTTTAGTGTTGGTTGTAAAATGATTTTCCTCTCTTGGGCATGATCACTTTTATGTGGGCATCTACGGTTTTGATGGGCAAGTTACCTTCCTGCCTTGTAGTTGAGAGTACTGTGCTTTCCTTTGGGAAAAAAAAAATGTAAGTTTGGGTTCTTGATTAAGAGCAAATTGCTCCAACGGGCCGTCCATGTTGGAGACTAAATATAGGGAATATGATTTGGCATTCCAAATCAAGGATAACAGAGTGACGTAGAGAGCACTGTTGGAGCAACTTTTCCCCATTCTACTCCCTATATTTAGTCTAGGACATGAGATAGGGAGCTATTTGGGGAGCATCGTTGGAGCACTTGCTCATTATTCGGCTCCCTATTTCTTAGGATGAGAGATTTGCTCCTCAGATATAGGGAAAACCTAAGATTACTCCTGGAAATGCTGTTATGCGTGTAAAAAGTATCTTGATTCATGTCAATAACTAGCTTGTTGTTGTATTCAAGTATGCTTAACTGGAATGTGCAATGTTTTTGGTTTTGATTTATATAATCGCGATATTTTGGAGCCTAATCATCCGGCGATTTGGGCAGTGCTTGAAGATGCAAGCTGCTGTGTGCTTCAAACCCCACGGAGGAAGTGGGCAGCTTTCAGTTCCCCAACAAGCCCAAGCTAGTTTGCTCCCATGGTGGATCGGAGGTCAATCACTTTATCATGGAGAACCTTTCACCCAGTCGAAATCGACCGCTGGAAATTGCCTTAACGGAGAGGACCAAATGGTTGGGCGGAGGCCGGCGAGTTCAGATAGACAAGGTGGTGATACTGCCAAGTTTTCGATGACTCGAGGTAAAAAAAAAACTTGTGTTTTGGTCACTTTCTGGTACTATTTTTTTTATCGTCAGGAAGGTTCCTCATTTTTTTTTTAATCTACAGTATGCTTTGTTGTGTTATCTCAGAACAGAACAAATCATAAACTGAAGCCTTTGTTGTATGCACGCTTGTTGTTTGAGGAGTTACTGTCAACATATTTTTAGTCGTTTTCTTACTAAGAATCGTTTGCCAAACAATTCCCTCTCCTCTGGAAATCTGATGCTACTTTGTTCATATACGTTTGTTCTTTAGTTCCTCAGTTTCATCCCCTGGCTAATAGTACTGTAAAACATAACCGTAGCCATCAACTCATGTCTCGACTGTTTCGGGTGTTTTTATGTGGAGAGCCTTCGTCAACTCATGTATCTGGATTAGGATTCCAACCCCATAGATACATATTTTCGGGAAGTGAGAAAACTGAAATTTGAGCGGCTTGTAGAGAAATTTGAAAGAAACCTGAGGTTTTCTCGATAGAGAAAGAAAAGTCGTGAGGGGATCAAGATTGTGATTATATGAATATATAACTATAGACCTCGTCCCTCAGCACATCCTTAGAGATTCGATCCAGTGGCAAAGACTTTAAGATGGTATCAGAGCAATCCAGGTTTAAATCATCATTGCCACAAACTTCTAAAGCAGATTAAAAAACGACACCAATATGTGAGTCTAGATTTTAGCCATTGGAAGGATTCTCAACCGGCGGAGGCATGTTAAGATACAAAACTATAACACTCAAAACTCGCCACAGCTTCAAAGTTTTGGTGCAGTGTCAATGACTTTAAGAGTAATGACTTAATATAAGATTTAGCGGATTGTTGTAGACTCCGACGTGTCAGGAATATAGCTCTAGTTTGGAGGTGAAGCTTGTTGAATCCCGTGTTTCTGATTTGAGTTTCTCTTATTTATTCTCGCCATTGTTCTTTATCTTCCATTATACATTACTGTGAACTACGTGGTTGGCTGATTAGCATAGAGAATCCATAGTACAGAGTTGAGAAAGAAAGAGCTGAGAAAAAACAAAAACCAAATCTAATGTTCTCTTGTTGAAATAATGAAGTGGTGAGAATTTCGTAATAGGTGATTCGGGGGCTTAAAGTTTAGTAAAGACATTTCATGCTTGAAAGAACTGGATGTCCTTAAAGGAGAGGTCATAGCAGATCTTAGATGCAGTGGAGTTCAGCAGAATAGTGAACACGCCACCAATCATTGTGAATGGTGTTATTCGAAGGAATTTGTAAGAATTCGAGCTTGTCTTTAAAATGGATGTATGCAATAGCTAGATAGCTGAAGACAAAGCTAAAATAGATGGAATAAGACTTGTTAATCCTTGTTATATGTTGGCAAGAATTGTAAAAGTTGACTACATTATGGATCTTGTATACCAGATGAATTCATTCTCCTTGTCGAATAGCGCTCTCTATGGAGGATAACTCGATAACAGTAATTACAAACTACCATGGACATTGGGGTGTTTTCTGGACAAAACTACTGTAAATTTATTGAGAGAAAACTACCATGAACTAATCTACTATGCATGCTTAAGGCAGCCAGGTAAGTTGTCAATTGCTTCGCATGTGATATGGTTTAAACAACTCTGCCCTAAGGTACTTCCTATATCTTTTATTTTACTCTTAGGAACTGTCAGTTGATAGATATAAATAAGGGTAATAAAATTTCTTATGTTAGTTTTTTGCAAACCCATCATGACTCATGGTTGTTTTGTGAAGTTCACCTTTTCTCTAAGTACCCACTTGACAAAGCACTAATCTACCGCTAAGCGAGTTTTGAAGTAAATGGTTGAACCTTGAGTACTTTCAAGTACCTCTCTTTAAGTACTTTCCTCTTGTGCAAATGTGTGGAGCATGCTTGATACATAGCATGTGCTCCCAGAAATTTATATGTGGGCAACATCATTACTATATTAAGCTAGTCTAAATTCAAGCCAGGCTGTCTATAAGTATTTGAAGAATTGAAGAAATTGGCAGGATCCTGCAAAACATTTGATTTACCTAACATGCTATGGTGTAGAATTCAGAGACCTGAGAATCTAAAGAACATATCTGAAATTCAGACATCAAAAGGTTTGGGTTGATTGACACAACAAGAAAACTAAAATAGTGATGATTATTAATAGCTTAAAGTTGGAGGGCAGTAAAGGAAAATAATAGCTAGTCCTAAACTTAGCATGAAAAACACTGGTGATAAAAGCTGTATTTTTTAAGATTTCAGTACATGCAATGTATGAAGTCTTCAAGTTTCCAAGGATCTCTCTAAGCATGAACTCAATTGGAAAATATATTCATTATATTTCACGGTTTTGACTTTCCAACACTATTCCTTCACATTTACTGTTATACGAAATTGAATTCTTGACCCCCTAACAAGTTTTTGATTCAGACAACAAGGATTCTGGAGGTCAGAAGACCCAGAAAAGTTCCACTACAATCTCTCTGCCGTCGCCATTTGAATACCAAGGACACTTTGAATTGGGACTGGGTCAGTCTACGGTATACTTTCTCTTCATTCATACTGTACATTTTCAACAGAAAATTCAGGAAGTTTGATAGAATATAGCACAGTGGAATACTCGTCTTTGAGTTATCTTTGACAACTACAATTGACATTGTAGGCTTGCTCAAATTATCCTTTTGTTGATCAATGCTATGGCCTGTATGCAACATATGGAGCTCAAGCTATGGTTAGTTTCTCTTATCTTATTGAAGACTGAGGTATTTTGCTAGATTGAAGAATCCTTGTGCATCTTTTGGAGTGGAATTGTGGTTTTTTCTTGAATTGAATACAAAAGCTTTTAAGTTCCCTTTTGCGAAGGTTTAACAAATAGATGAATTACAGTAGTTTATATTTGACTCGAATTTAAACGAGTTCAAGATAAGAATTTTTAGTTTAAAAAGACTGTCAGGGTAACAATTAACTTCTTTTCCCTTGACTTTATCAAAACTTTCTGATGTTATACATCTTCTGGATATTATACACCTAAGTTACACTTCTAATTTCATGGGCTCTTTCACAGTTTCAGTTCGTTGCGATTTTGATAAGGAAAATTCTGATCATCAGATGAAATTAGACAAAGAAAAGAATGATGCATGACACAAGAGGCTTTACCACTGGGGTATAATCGCACTCATGGTAGGTTGACAAGTTGAAGCTGAAACTTGAACCCTTGTAAAAGATTTGCACCACTGTCCAGATCAAACTATCATATAATTCAATGCCTTACTTAAAGCTCAAAAACTCTTGAGCAGATTCTCCTGAAACTCTGTAGACAGACATTTGTTATTAATTTTAGGTAGATCAGTTGTTGAGAGGTTCTTGCTCTTGGTGAAGGATACTTGTTACTACTAGGATATGCTTCCATCAGAGGCTAATCAGGAAGTAGTTTTGAATTGTTCAATGTTCAAGTTCTAGAACTTTTATGTGCCTTATGGCTGTCAATGTAGAGGGTTGCTTGAGATTGATGAGGTCACTCTATGCTTTACTAGCTTTCAATAAGTTTTCCAGAAATGAGTTGATGCACTATGTTAGGATGTCATAATCCTAAATCTATATGTTTGATTAATTATTTAGATATGTCAGAACAATAAGTTTTGATATAAAAAAAAAGTAAGGACTCCCAAGGATAGATTGAAAATTTTATGGACCTTCCTGTTTATGGCTACTCAATGTTTTCATACATTATCCATAAGCTTTAGTTATGATGCATTGCTAGATGTTGCCATGTATGTCACTAATGACTAGTTTCTCCTTTCCTTGAAGCATGGGCGTATGCTTCTGCCACTGAATATGACAGCTGACATACCAATATATGTGAATGCAAAGCAATATCACGGAATTGTTCGGCGTCGACAGGCTCGTGCTAAAGCAGAGATGGCAAACAAACTGATTAAAGTTAGGAAGGTATCCACAATATCCCATGGTGGAAATATGTAATATATGTTGGCAACGGGAACGGTATCAGCGGACATCTCATTTAGGAAATTGAGCTACCAAGAAATAAGAGTAGTGTGGCCTACCTACCTACCCCCATTTAATTAGCAGGATAGGCCTCACCAATAGTCTATCTTTTGGGAGCTCATTTGCCAAAATGAGTTGTCACCTCATACATTATTGACTTTGTCAAGATAGGTTACAAATCCTCCAAGTTTCTTGTACAGATGTGAACCAATAATCTCTTTACTCAGTGGACTCTATGAAAGATATTTGTTTACATGCATTTCATGTAAAAACAGAATTATAATTGTGGAACTCATTGAAGAAAGAGATTTATTGGTCCTCAGAACAGATTATAGGATTCTCTACAATCAAGCATGTAGAGAATTCGAAGGTGCCAAAATAGGCGACTTTTCACTGGTACTGTATGTGTGTGTGTGCCTGTATGTGAACCTAATTTTTTTCCTCCCTTATTTTCAGCCATATCTTCACGAGTCCCGTCACCGTCATGCCATGCGTCGCCCAAGGGGAAACGGGGGGCGCTTCCTAAACTCAAAGAAGGATGATAATTCACACGATGGAAAGAACACCAACATCAAGGCTAGAGAGCAGCCACCTATGATAATCTCCACATCTCCAAGCTCCGAAGTCCTGCACTCTGACAGTGGAAACCTCAACTCTGCAAGCAGTGGCTCGAGCAACAATGGATCGGAGGTGACAAGCATGTACTTCATCAATCATTTTCGCCCGTCCATTTACATGATGGACGGTGGCCTCCTTAAAGTTTGACTACTGATCTTGGGGATGACCATTGATTATGGTATTTGCTCTCAGATAGCCAGTATCATAATCCTGTGGGAATCCCCAAGACTGAGACAACCAGATGAAAGAATGAGCTATTTTGTCAGTTCCATTCTGGCTATAGTCAGTTCTTGGTTTGAGGGCTTGTCCGCACCGTCATCTGGTTGTTTGAAGGCAAATCATTCTTGGCTTATCTGCATTCAGAGCTTTCATTACTATGAGAGCTCTTTGTGCAGAAAAAACTAGGGTTTCAACCCATTACTAGTATTGTGAGAATAAGAAGCAAAACTTGTGCTCCTTTGCTTTCATGTTTGGTGTTCAAGGGGTAGACCTTGTGCTAGGTATTGTATTGTTTTGTATTTGCTATTAGTAGCTTTGGGTGTGAAAACTTGTTCTGGCTTGTAAAATTGCACGAATCGTGTAAATTTCTTCAGTGTTGTTTGTGAAATTATCTTACTTCATTTCTTTGCTCTGCCATTGTATGATATTTGGTGTAAAAGGAGAGGGGATTGGACTGTACCTAGAGTTAGATTTGTGTGCATATCCTGTTCTCTTTGCTAAAATTGTTAATAGGTAGAAGCCAAGAAATGATTCTACCAAAACACTCTATAGAAAGGGGTGATCTATACCATTCACGGGTGGTAAGAGGGTTAGTTTGGGAATTACAATTCTTCTATTTATGGTGTAGATCAACCCACTCGTATAGGGCTGGTTCTAAGGATCCCTACTGGTAGAAGCTTGTAGGGTTACTACCAATTGACACCCTAGATTAATTTTTTTTGACTCTTTTACCCTTGGTAAAATTTTGGTAGATATTGGCAAAAGAGTCCGGAAAAAATTTAACCCCGGGGGTCTATCTGTAACAATAAAACTACAAGGTAAGTAAGTTAAAAGAACAAGGATCCTAAAGGAGGTCTATGTGGAATTAACCTAAAAATCATGGTTTGGTCATTTATCCTTTTGGGGACCATATAAGCAAGTATAGTGCTGAGAATGTTCCTTCTATTGTAAAATGTTCGGAAGATATATGTGGAACACAGTTTAAGCTTTTACTAAGGTCTTATATGCCAATTACTTGCTGCAATTGTTCATTTATAATGTCTCATAGAAAATATCCTTGGCAAGCAAGGTTAATTTTGTGGAGAAGTTTTTCCCAGTGTACCAACGAAAATGGAGAAAGATGCTTATTTGATTCAAATTCAGTGTATTGTTTTTATTCTTGGCAATTTAAAGTTGTTTGGAGTGAAAGGAAACAGGACTGAATTTTTCTTATGTTCCTGTTAATTAAAAGTGCCATCACTTTCCCGTAACCAGCTATGAACCATTTGCAATTATGTTCAAGTTCAAAAGAAAAGTAAAATTTAACAAGGACACTTTTCTAACAAGTAAATTACCGGAACATATGTTAAAGTTGTTTTGATGCTTGTATGTACAATTTGGATACTTTAAAACCAAACATCAGAGCAAAAAAATCAGAGTATCATGCTTGAAACGATATTAACAAGGACAAATATTCAAATAAAGATGAGATTCAAGAAGAGTCATGATGAATGATGCATTAAATTAACAAAAGTTAACCTTGAGCATAAGAGTGTACATTACATGTATTCCCTCAAGAAAAAATGAAGACTCCAACTCCTCCATCAATTGTTAGAATAAGCCATCATCCGGGGTTCCAACATTCGATAAGATTTTGCAACAGACTACTCTCATCATTGCATTATTCATGAAGTAACATTATTGATCCCAAAGTATACAGTCTTTCGTTGAAATGCATTGGTGGCATAATCAACTCGAAGCTGACCTAAATGTGAGTTGAAGCGAAATCCATATCCGAGTCCAACTCCATATCCTGGCTTCCCTTGCCGAAGGGCAGGATTGCCTGATAACATGCAATATAAGTCAATCATCACTAAGAGATGACAAACAAGACATCACCAAAAATATCATACAGAAAGGGCCCTCTACACAAAAGAATTATGTATGCAAGAGAATGTGGCATTGGTCAAACATCCATTTTAAGTTGTTGACTGCACTGATTATGTAGAGTTTGAATTGATACAATTTTTTGGTTGTACCAGCATTTTAACTATTTGCAATATTTTTGATTGCTCTTATTTAAAATTAGTAGTAAAACATGTGTCACATTCTCCTTCTTTCCTTC
>NC_033799.1:72271197-72329322 GCF_001876935.1 Asparagus officinalis | reverse complement strand
AACAACAACAGGTTTTGTGAAGACAATTTATTAAAAAGAAAGTTGCCTTCTCATATCAATTCCTCAGTTATCACTTGGTGCAGATAACTGTATAAGAAACAGATTGGAGGATCATCATCTAGCTAGTGGTTACAGACATTGGAATCTACATCACGAGAAATAATAGTCTCAATCAACCTGGTACTACTAAAAAATATATGGCAATATACTCATTTGTTCAAACTCACCTAGGAAACAAATAGAATCTGATATCCAAGAAAAAAAAAGCAGAGAGAAAACAAACAAACAAAAAAAAATCTAGAACCAGAGAGAAAAAAAGAGACTATACTTCACAAAGACAGATCAATTTCCTTTTGGGTTAATAAGAATAGTGTTTCCAGCAGAAACCTGTAGGGCATAATATGTGCGTAACAATTAACTCTACTTTTTATATTCTCCTTATTAATGAAAGCAACTTACATTTGATATAGAAATGATTCCCTCATGTGTAAATAAACTTTGTTGAACAATGGCAGTAGATAGAAATATAATGAACTTACCAGGGACATGATGAGCTGTACCCAAGTCTGTTCCGCAATCCATGAAGATGGCACCTTCAAACCCCTTTGTCTGCAAGGAAAGGAATTTAAAGTTTCAGAATGATCAAATTGATGAGACAAACACAAGTTTTATAAATAAAAAGAAGTGTGAAATTTTGAAAAATAAAACAACTTTTGATGTAATTTTTTCCCTTGTTCAAATGTGAGATTGCAGCTTAAGGAATTTCTGCTAGTTTTTTCATTAGATAGTAATATCCAGGAGTTAAATTTGTGTTTGTTTTCACATGACCTTTGTCCTCACCGAAAAATATCTCAACAATAATCACTTCTAGTGCATCCACCAAGCCCTCTGACTCGAATATATAGCATATTATTTTATGGACGAGGAACTAGATCAAGTTGAGCTACTTTTGGGTAATTGGTGACGGTCTCAGCATCTCTATTTTTCAGAACCTCTAAATGAAAGATCAAACAATAACCCCGCCTCTTTTCCCTACTCACATTACCTTGGTTTAACCATCTTATTGATTCTACCTCTAATACTTGGAATGTTTATCTAATTTCAGCAGCTTTTTATGACAACACTGCGGATGTTATCTTTCGCACAGACAATCACTATTGTCCCCATTTGGTTGCCCAACCTGTTGACTCTATGCTTTTGAATGGCCTCTTCCCACCTATCTCTTCAAATGCTATATACAATATTTCTTTTGATGAAATCTCACTCGGGTGATAGCACTCCTTCTACTGTAAAAAGAATTATTGTGAGAATCCAAAAGATCAACAACATTTCACCTCATGTCAATAATTTTATTTGGAGAACTCTTTATAATGGCCCCGCTTCTAGCTAGAGACACCGTCGTGAAATTCGGCATGTTAAGTGATTCAATCTTCCCTCTTTGTGAATTGGAAAATGAGACTTTGGATCATCTCTTCTTTCATGAATAGTCAATTCACCCGCTCTATTTGGTCCACGATTTGTTGTGTTGTCCCACCTCTACCCCCTTTCTCTTTGATTCACTTAGTGGTCCAGGCCAACTCCCCTATTCATAGTCTGTCAATTATCGTCATTATTGCAGTTGCTTGTTGGTTCAGGAAAGTGAGGTACGATGTAATTTTTCAGAGGTAATCATCCAAACCCCTTGGCCATTCTCACTCTTGTGGAAGTCTACACTCGCTTGCACTCTCCGGGCATGCCTACCTCGGGAAGTATTTTTGACATTTGCTCTCCGTCCTCATGGTCAGTTCCACTCCCTAATATTAAAATCAATGTTGACGCTACCTCAAATAAAAACTATTCAAGTTATAGGGTGATTGTATATGATCATTTTAGCCAATTAGTCATCATATCCTATCATACAGTTCCCTTGACCCTCCTTCACCCCCTTTTGATGTCGAAGCTCATGCGTTTCTCAAGGGTCTTCGACTTGCCTTTTCTTCTGGTTAATATGGTTAATATGAATCATTTTGGAGTCTGATTGTCCAGATTTTGTGTTTATGATCCATAGTGTCATTGTGCCTCCGCATAATCTCTCGAGTATCTTCGAGAAATGCTCAACTCTTTTCAAGACATTCATGTCCTCTTATGTTAGTCATGTCTTATGAACGGGTAATCTTATAGTGCACAAGTTAGCCCATTTTGCTAGCAGATAAAAATGTCTTCCTTCTCAGATGGGTGTGGACTTATTGTGCACAAGTTAGCCCATTTTGCTAGCAGATAAAAATGTCTTTCTTCTCAGATGGCTATGGACTTATTGTGCACAAATTAGCCCATTTTGCTAGCAGATAAAAATATTTTCCATCTCAGATGGCTGTAATAGTCCGCATCATATTTGTAATTAAATTCTTCTTGATGCTTTGTATTAATTAAATTCTTCTTGATGCTTTGTATTAAAATCACTTTAATTCCTCATAAAAATATTTTCTATTTTTTTATTGACTCGTGGCTATGTTAGACCTCAATCCCCTCCTTATCCCCCCCTCTCAAATCTTGACCTCAACAAAGCAAGTTAAGGCTCAATACTCTTACTCTGCCACTGTTGTCTTTCTTGTTGCCCTTGTGATATTTCTTGACAATGGGTCA
This sequence comes from Asparagus officinalis, assembly GCF_001876935.1. Taxonomy (NCBI): domain Eukaryota; kingdom Viridiplantae; phylum Streptophyta; class Magnoliopsida; order Asparagales; family Asparagaceae; genus Asparagus; species Asparagus officinalis. Next base: position 72,326,700 of record NC_033799.1, on the reverse strand, counting down.
GCTTCGTGTTTGGTTTTAGATTTGGCAGGAAAACTGAGATCAAACCCGAAAAAAGAACAAGATTATCCTTGAACAAATGAGATGCTAACTTGGCAAAAGACCAGATTCTACTTCTAACCCACAAAGAACTTCATGAGTGGTACAAAAATAATCAATTTTCTATTTATAGCATCTCTTTTTCAAATTTTAATTTTTAGTTATTTACTGATTGTTTAAATTTTTTTTGTTGGTGGCTTTTTTATTCATGGGCTGTTACTAGATTTGTTTGTACTCTTGGACTTAACTCAGATTCTAATGGTAAGGACAAAAGATTTATTGCAATTTACATAAAAGCCCTAATTATGAATTCTAGTGTTTAGATAGCTCTTTTAATTTTTTACGGTTATTTAATTTTTGATATCGTAGAGAAGAATGAGTAGGCAATATTAATGATTTTTATTTGAATAGTTGTTAAGAAGAGATCCCTTGATCTCAAATGAAGATACTTTATATTTATTTTCTCCTTCCTTTATGTATGATTGTTGTTTTTTATTGCTTATCATCTATGTTGCATGAGTTATTCTGTCACGCTCTAGGCCGACGAGCCCGTTAGAGCAATGTCAACCCTAGAACTCATGCAATACGTGCCAAAATTGACTAATCAATGTTGCACTTGACTCTCAAGACTCATAATTTAAATCCTCTTAAACTCTATCAATTTTCTGAAGTGGGACACTTAGTGGGCTATCATAACTTCTATCATGAAGTTGTATGAATACCTAACACATCTCATACCCGTACCCGACACTTCTTAGATACTCCTTAAATATATACACATATTTATTCAGAACTATACTCAATTATAACAATTTGTGTTCTAATCTAAAACACTTGTCATACACCTCTTGAACATATATCCTATATTTCACATTCACTTTTCGAACTTGGTTGACACAGATTGAGTTCGTTTCAGCCCATATTGAGTTAAAAACTACGATTTCAAAGGTTGTTTGTGTATCTAACCCTAAGGGTGAGCAAATGGATGGTTAGATCGATTTTGACTATTTGTTCCAAACTGAATTGAACTAGATTCAAAACTAAAGTTTGGTTCAGTTTGTTCAGCTTGGGTATAGACATGTCAGATTAGGTAGGTTTTAGCTTAAAAAAATCTCACTTCTTCAAACCTCTTACTCATCTCATACCCCTAGTTGACAAGCATGCTCGCCAAATCAACTACTTTACAAACTAAAATTGAAACTTAATCAATTAAGATACACAAAAATATTAGTATGAATTATCTTTTCACATAGAAAGATCATAAGTTTTTAGACAATTATATTAAGATTGGTCGGTTCGGTTAATTCAATTTCAAATATTTAAACAATATTTTAAAAAGCAGACGCCTAGCCCGTCTAGTCCTAGGTAGTACATCGGGAGCCTATGGAAGTGTGGACCGCTTCCACAAACTGTACTATTTAGATCCTAGTCGTGATTTCCTCCGCAACCGCCTCTATGTCCTCTAACCTCCTCAGAACTCCTCCAGCCTCCTCCATTAACTATGAGCACCTTCTCCAACTCGCACTTTCTAAAACCTCCTCCACCTCACACTTTCAAAAAACCTCCTCCACCACCATTCAATCAAAGAAAAAATCTGTCCAAGCGCCTAGGCACTAAGCATCAGTCTGGTGCTAAGAGGTGCCTAGCACTTTCGATAACATTGTGCACAAGTTAGCCCATTTTGCTAGCAGATAAAAATGTCTTTCTTCTAAGATGGCTATGGACTTATTGTGCACAAATTAGCCCATTTTGCTAGCAGATAAAAATATTTTCCATCTCAGATGGCTGTAATAGTCCGCATCATATTTGTAATTAAATTCTTCTTGATGCTTTGTATTAATTAAATTCTTCTTGATGCTTTGTATTAAAATCACTTTAATTCCTCATAAAAATATTTTCTATTTTTTTATTGACTCGTGGCTATGTTAGACCTCAATCCCCTCCTTATCCCCCCCTCTCAAATCTTGACCTCAACAAAGCAAGTTAAGGCTCAATACTCTTACTCTGCCACTGTTGTCTTTCTTGTTGCCCTTGTGATATTTCTTGACAATGGGTCAGCTTCGTGTTTGGTTTTAGATTTGGCAGGAAAACTGAGATCAAACCCGAAAAAAGAACAAGATTATCCTTGAACAAATGAGATGCTAACTTGGCAAAAGACCGGATTCTACTTCTAACCCACAAAGAACTTCATGAGTGGTACAAAAATAATCAATTTTCTATTTATAGCATCTTTTTTCAAATTTTAATTTTTAGTTATTTACTGATTGTTTAAATTTTTTTTGTTGGTGGCTTTTTTATTCATGGGCCGTTACTAGATTTGTTTGTACTCTTGGACTTAACTCAGATTCTAATGGTAAGGACAAAAGATTTATTACAATTTACATAAAAGCCCTAATTATGAATTCTAGTGTTTAGATAGCTCTTTTAATTTTTTACGGTTATTTAATTTTTGATATCGTAGAGAAGAATGAGTAGGCAATATTAATGATTTTTATTTGAATAGTTGTTAAGAAGAGATCCCTTGATCTCAAATGAAGATACTTTATATTTATTTTCTCCTTCCTTTATGTATGATTGTTGTTTTTTATTGCTTATCATCTATGTTGCATGAGTTATTCTGTCACGCTCTAGGCCGACGAGCCCGTTAGAGCAATGTCAACCCTAGAACTCATGCAATACGTGCCAAAATTGACTAATCAATGTTGCACTTGATTCTCAAGACTCATAATTTAAATCCTCTTAAACTCTATCAATTTTCTGAAGTGGGACACTTAGTGGGCTATCATAACTTCTATCATGAAGTTGTATGAATACCTAACACATCTCATACCCGTACCCGACACTTCTTAGATACTCCTTAAATATATACACATATTTATTCAGAACTATACTCAATTATAACAATTTGTGTTCTAATCTAAAACACTTGTCATACACCTCTTGAACATATATCCTATATTTCACATTCACTTTTCAAACTTGGTTGACACAGATTGAGTTCGTTTCAGCCCATATTAAGTTAAAAACTACGATTTCAAAGGTTGTTTGTGTATCTAACCCTAAGGGTGAGCAAATGGATGGTTAGATCGATTTTGACTATTTGTTCCAAACTGAATTGAACTAGATTCAAAACTAAAGTTTGGTTCAGTTTGTTCAGCTTGGGTATAGACATGTCAGATTAGGTAGGTTTTAGCTTAAAAAAATCTCACTTCTTCAAACCCCTTACTCATCTCATACCCCTAGTTGACAAGCATGCTCGCCAAATCAACTACTTTACAAACTAAAATTGAAACTTTATCAATTAAGATACACAAAAATATTAGTATGAATTATCTTTTCACCTAGAAAGATCATAAGTTTTTAGACAATTATATTAAGATTGGTCGGTTCGGTTAATTCAATTTCAAATATTTAAACAATATTTTAAAAAGCAGGCGCCTAGCCCGTCTAGTCCTAGGTAGTACATCGGCCGCTTGCCTAGATGGGAGCCTATGGAAGTGTGGACCGCTTCCACAAACTGTACTACTTAGATCCTAGTCGTGATTTCCTCCGCAACCGCCTCTATGTCCTCTAACCTCCTCAGAACTCCTCCAGCCTCCTCCATTAACTATGAGCACCTTCTCCAACTCGCACTTTCTAAAACCTCCTCCACCTCACACTTTCAAAAAACCTCCTCCACCACCATTCAATCAAAGAAAAAATCTGTCCAAGCGCCTAGGCACTAAGCATCAGTCTGGTGCTAAGAGGTGCCTAGCACTTTCGATAACATTGACATGTATTGTCAATTATTATAACTAAAAAAAGACAAAAAAAAAATTTGCCAAGGCGCCTAGTCTCTAGGTGTCGGGTCCGATGCCTAGGCCGTCAAATGCTTCCCATAACCTTGATTCAAAAACCAAACTAAATCGAAGTTTTCTAAAACCGAACCATGGAAATTTGATTTGTTCGGTCAGGTTATTCGATTTGCACTGATTAGTCCTCATGCATGTATGGCCCAAAACTGCCATTTCATCACCTACGTTTTGACGGCGTAATCATACTCTACCTCTAACAAATTTGTCGTGTCCCCTACCCGTACCAGCACACACATATCCATGCAACTTAGCTTACCGTATTTGAACAACTGAAAGAAATATTTTTTTAAAGAAAACAGTGAACAAAACAGTCTATACTGAACTGTTCGGGAAACTTAAACTATTAAAGCAATAATAGTAGTAATAGGAATATTAGATGTGGTAAAAAATGTTATGTTTTGGGATAATTTATCTTTTTAATTTAAACTACTTTCATTCTCTTGTATAAAATAGAATTTTACAAATTACACTATGAATTGATTAAGAAAGAAAAGAAAAAGATAACTCTTATAGCAAATAATTCATTCTAAATATGATGAAAGCAAATGAAACCAAAAAATCATCATATTCTAATTTCTAGGCGTGGTTTTTCTCTTCAGAAACAAATGTATGTATATAAAACATTAACATACTTTTTGAGTAATGACTTTGTGTTACAATCTAAATTATATATGCTGTGAGATGGAGTATTATCCTTTTCAACGACAAAGGAATATTCTCAAATTTTTTGTCACCAAGGTGGTTATCATGTTGTATGAAAATAAGATGATATATGTCTCTTATTTTCGTGGGATGATGTGATGCACCATGTTTAGTTTCTAGTCATCTGATCATAAAGATCCAAAGGGCTAGACAATCTATATACTTTAAGGGGAGGGAATCTCTTCATATTAAAAGGCGTTGACAAATAAATTAGGTAATCTATATACTTTAAGGGATAATTGGAGTCATCAAGAAGGAGGAAAAGCTATGCTGCTTACTAATTACCACTTAAGGGATGCAAGCATGGTTGGCCATGGACAATCATTTCTACATGGTAACCAAGAACACAAAGAAACAATCACAGATAATTGGATGAAATAACTTGAGTTGTCACAATAAAGAAAAAGTTGTGCTACTCAAGGGATCCAAGAACGCTTGATTATCAGATAACCAATTTTAGATGATAATCCTAAATACAAGAGAGAAAGTTTCTTGGTCATGCAAAGATGAGAACGGTGTATTTGTCCATCAAAACTTTCACTTGTTAGATTAAGGGTAAATATCAGAAAATCCCCCTTAACTTTAGACAATTATCAGAAAATCCCCTTAACTTTTAAAATATCAGAAAATCCCCCCCCCCTCCAAGTACGGGGATCATTACAAAACCCCTCTTAACTTTCAGATTTTAGCAAAAAACCCCTTTTTAATTTTGATTTTATCAGAAAATCCTCCAAATTAGGGGATTTTCTTATAACCCCTAAACCTAAGGGGGGTTTTCTGATTTTTTGAGAGTTTAAGGGGTTTTTTTATAACTGTCTAAAGTTAAGGGACGTTTTATGATATTTAGCCTTAGATTAATGCAGGTTAACCTTGAAACCTCTTACAATCTTCTAAAAGGACTGCTAAATTACAAATAATAAAAGTAGGATCATTTAAACATAACAATAGTTTTTATAGTGCTTTCTAGTCTCTAGAACAAGCATTTTGTGGTTAGAGATGCAATAATTTAGAGAATAACTAAGATCAATAAACCATATATTAATTTTGATCACCCACTTCAAAAGAAAAGTTTCATAAGAAGATTTTACACTTATGAGTCGTGTCCCATGAACTTTGATTATCATTACTCATAAAAGTTCTAATAGACAGTAGGTTATTATTTTAAATATTGAACGACATGTCCCTTTATAAGGCTCGCCACAATATGATATAATTTCAATATCATTTTTGGTTTTCGACAAAATTTTGGCGATATATCAAGATTTTCCTATTATACTCAGTGACATTAGGGCCTCAAAGCAAGGCATGATGTTCAATATTGGTTTGTATTCTGTACCTACATTTGTTTTAATGATTGGGCGTAGATTTATGGCTCAATATGGGTTTAAACCTAAATTAATACCCGCCCCAAAAGGAATAATTATGGCTCCATTGAGCATAAGGGGGTGTTTGGGACCCAACGAAAAACTAGGCTAGGATTAGTCCTAGTCTAGTTTTACCCTATACCAGTTCAAAGTTGAACCGGGGGAGGGTGGTCCAAAAAGAACCTGTCTGAACGCCCTTTTTGGTTTAAGATAAACTAGGCCAGTTTTGGCCCAGCTTTTCCCAAATAAGGGTTTGCCAGAAATGAGGCCAGGATCAATCCTCGCCCCATTTTGAGTTGTTGCCAAACACACCCTAAATTCTTTTACAAAAGTGTTACATCTTTTTCAATTCTAGACACTATAGACGAATTATGTATTTTGGCACATTTGCCTTCACCATCAACTGCTCCCATCAATAAGCCCCTACTCTTCCTAGACGACTTGTGCAAGTAAGTTTCTCTCTTCCTGAATCTTTCACCATTTAAGTGTCTCTTCCTTATTTTCATCATGGAGACTGTTAAACTTTAGCTTAGATGTCGAAAAGACATAACTTAGTAGGAGTTACAAGCCAAATACGTTTAGTCCTAGTATTATAGACTTGGAAATATTAGTAACTTTTTTATTAGTGGATAAACATTAAAGAGCTAGCAATGTTCTTCACAATTCCATTCTTTGACGCATCAAGTACGAATATCTACGATGTGTAGTACACATTATCCAATATGACACTCCCAATATTTACTAAATATCCATGATATATCTTTGAAATTCACCATCTGATTTGGAAATTCTGTCTGACAAATTTCTGACATCCGATATTTAGAATATTGTATTAGATAAGGCTTTAGTCTGATGTATTAGTATGTTCTTGTTGGTATTATCAAATTTGATACAATTTTTACCTCCAAAAAGGAATCAGTAACAATGTCAGGACAGAACCTCTTTATGCAAGTGCCATGCAGGTATAAAATCAAAGTTTTTTGTAATCAAGGGTATGCATTCTACATTCTTAGACAGCAAACACTTAAGCAGAGTGAGGAGTTCACATACCAAAGGCATTGTAAATTCACTGTTAAACACTAGGCATGACCTTCCTGAGCCAACTGCACCCTCTTCATAACCTCGAACACTACCAATGCCTCCAATTGTAAACGCCTGATGAGGTGCCATGTCTCCTACAATTGAACCACCTGTCAAGCTGTCAAATGGGAACTGTAAGTGATAAATCTTAGCAAGGACAAAATTGAAAGCCTCAGAAAATGTACTCACCTTGAGACTAATAATGCTGGCCCCAATTTGACTCCTTTGGAAGCAACAAATTTGAACCGATTGAAGATGAGCCACTTTGACAGAAGAGGTAAGCCTTGTTCCATTTGAAAACTCAACTGACAAGAATAAGTCAGATTAAGATCCAAGTCATCTTGAAAGAGAAAAAATGTTTATCACTTACTCTGGAAAAACTATGATCATTTGCAGTCGCATACTGTGACTCTTGCTTCAAAATAACCATATTATCATAATGGCTACCACTGCACAAGAATAAAACGTTGACCAGTTTATCAGCCTGAAGCAACAACAAAACAACAGTAACCAGTCTAATTACCTGCAAGTCAGGGGAAAGCCATCAAGGTCCCTAGTTATGGCACGGCCATCATCGCTTATAGGACGGACATGCTGGATTTAAATAAAATAAACAACGAAGACTCTACGTCAAATTTAACCTTTGTAAGAATGGTGAATAAAATACATAGTTTTATCATTATTGTAAAAAATTGGCGCCCACCTCAAATTTGATGCTAGTTGTGGTGTTCCAATGGGAAGTAGCAGGTTCACTAAGATCCACACCCGCTGACATGCGACATAGGTTGACACCCCCACTCCCTGATCGAGAAAAATTATTGACTGGCAATCCATGAACGGCAATCTCTGGTGTTACTGAGTGCTGGTAATAACAGTAATATCAGTCAAGTAGTGTCAAAGACTTAACCAAGAGAACACTCTAAATATTTCAGCAATCAAATTATAATTTTTAGGGGAAAAGACTAACTCATGTTATTTGAAGAATGGATAACCAATTTTTAATGAATGCATTAAAAAAGATGCTCAAATAATAGAAGCAATCTAAAAGTGACTTCATCTAAGAGAGGGATAATCAATTTCTATTTATAACATAGCCAATAGAATACTGTTACACAATCTTGCAACGTGGGACTGAACAATATTCTTTAAATTTCTTAATGTACTAAGTACTCTATTACCCCCCCCCCCCAACCCCAAACACACATGCACACAAAAAACCCTGAAGCATGTATATCAATCACATGTATTACATAAAAGGAAAAAAATTCTTTTAGATAATACTTTTAAATTTATTTTAGTTAATACTTTAGCAAAAAAAGTAATTTGTCAATTTATATGGCCTGCTCCAACTAGCTATCTCATTCTCAATCCTCAGGTATTTTATCAGCAACAATATCAAGAATTTTTGCAGCAAAAGATAGCTATCATCATTTGGCCATACAATATTAATCAGAATGTCCAGAAGGTCACAGATACCTTTGGCCTCAAACATACTCTACCTTTCTTAATATACTCTATACAATCAGAATACATACAACTTGGCACGCATCATAAGATAAAAGAACAAATTTTCACTGTAGGCCCAAACCAAGTTTTAATTACCAAAATCGACCCATTTCTTTTTAATTACCAAAATCGACCCATTTTATGCCACATAAGCTTAATCACATTTCTTAATTAGTCGGGGTTGGCAACCCCGACTGTTTAGGGTATTAAAAATTGGTTTTAAGGCTTCTAATTGGGGTTTAACAACTCCTAAACAGTCGGGGTTGGCAACCCCGACTAATTAGGAAATGGGATTAAGTTTACGTGGCATAAAATGGGTCGATTTTGGTAATTAAAAAAAATGGGTCGATTTTGGTAATTAAAACTTGGTTTGGGTCTACAGTGAAAATTTGTTTTAAGATAAAATAATATCTGACTGGTTATTATGCATAATCATTGTCATCGTCATCAAAGTTTGCCCAGCTGAAAAAGAGACAACTACGAGATATTCTCTACCAGGGCTTCAAATTAATGGCTGATGCAACTCTAACAATGCAGGGATGAATCAACCATTTGGCCACTTAACCACTCACTACCCTTAACTCTATAATTCAACATGTACACATGTAACTTCGGTTATTGCTAACTGCCGATCACAATTAAAATTCACAGCATTAAGAAACTGAACCACAAAAGAATCAAACTGTCACCTGAATAACAAATGACTGCTGAGAGAGCCACTCAGGCCTCGGCCGCCTGAATGCGATAATAACACTAGAATCCTGAAGCCCCTTATCCCACAAAAGATCCAACTTCTCACTTCTTCCAAAAAGGTTGGGATGCTTCACACTCAAACTGCAAACAAAGTAACAATAACAATAATAATAATAAATAAATAAATAAAGTCAAATTATCAATCAAAAATTCTAACCCAAATTCGAAACGTAAACAACCCAAAAGAAACTATACCTTCCAATAACCTGTGAAAAGGGATTGGTAGAACCCCTGCAAAGAACCCAAATCCAAGTAATTTGTTAATGGGTATTTCAGAAATAAAATAAAATAAAATAAAATAAAATTGATGGGTAAGGCTAAGAATAATAGCCTGAGAGGAGGAATCAAGAAGGCGCCACATAATTTGTGAGTGAAGTCCACATTGAAATCTATCTTCGCTGTATTCCAATTCAAAACTACCGTTAGAATTAGAGAAAGACCCAAATAGAAATTTTTATTTTTTTTATTCATTTATTTTTGGGGAACTGACCTTTTCCAGCATGAATGCTCTTCTGAGCTCCCATTCAATCTGAGATGGGCTCCTCTCATTCATACAGCATGAGACGACGGACGTTGAGGGGAGATGATTGAGGTGATAATTGGGTGTAGATTTTCTACGGGTTTTCTGATTTTTTTTTTTTTAATTGGAAATAGAGTAGGGGAAGAGGGGAGAATTGGTGGAGAGGGGTGCAGGGGGTTTTATGAGAGAGAATTTGTCGATGAGGGACTTGCTTGGAATTTTCTTGAGGTGTGATTATGTGCTTTGCTTATGTTAGGGGTATGGGAATTTTTGGTTTCTTGGTGTACAGGGAAATTTGAACATGAAGTGGAAAAGAGTCCAAAAGTCGCTTTTTTTATTTTTTATTTTTTTAATTTTTTGAGGACTTTTTTTCTGAGAAATAATTGTCGCGTTATTGATCGAGCAAAAATATAAAAAGGCTAGATTGGTTTTAGAGATGCAAACTAGTCGAATATTGATAGGAAAACCTTTAATTTATATCCGTCGAAATCAAATACGAATATCGTAAATGAATGTAACACATACATAAGGAAAACAATAGAATAGATGCTCATACGAATAAGTAGTATGTTACTATTAACGCGTTTAACATATTTGAAAAAATAAGACTAAATTTGTAGACCATCAAAATTGGCCTTTAAATCTATCTAAAACCTGCATGAATCCACTTGAATGAGGAAGGGTGCAAGAATAAAAAAATTATTTATTTGTGACATTTTTTCCCCCCAATTTGACTGGAGCACATCCAGTTCTAACCAATGAGTTGACAAAAAGCTAGATACTAATTCAAATGCAATATCAATCTATAAAAAAATATTTTACAACTCATGGCAACCTTTCATTTTCGGGCACGAATTATTCGCCGGTGAGTTTGCAAGGTGAAGTGATGCGCCCGATAGTTCTACCAGTGTAGTCGTAACACCATCTTGTTGGGAATATTAGCTATTTAGACAATAATTAACACGAAATTAGACGATTAATATCAGATAAAAGCAGATTAATATTTTATCACAGAAATAAAATTAATTGTAACGAAAAATAAATAAGGTTAGAAATACGGCCTGATAGTCGAGGCGTACAAGGCACTGTCCCAAGAATATAATTGCCCCCTCTTATACAGGGCTACGCGACAGTAGTTCTTGGAGATACAGCAACCCTTGGTCAGGCGACCTCCTTCTCGTTGGCACGAGCTTCAAGAAGGTTGTGCGAATTCTTCTCAACTTTCAGGGAACCAGCGGAAGTGTAATAGCAGAAAAAATATTTTCGAAAAGAGAAGATGAAGAGAAGAGATTTGTTTCTTCACATTGTGCTTAACCCTCGCATATACTGGTCTTTATATAGGTTGAGAGTCGTGTCCGTTATCCCACAAATCCCGCGGCAATTAACATGTTTAATGCTAGTCGTTCGTCATTTAAGTCCATAAATCCACAGTTAATACGTTTAATTACTCACCCATTTATCCTAGTCGTTACAAAATATTTATCACGTTTTAGTTGTAAAAGAAAAACATTAATCACGTTTTTAATCTGTGTCATATTAATTATGTTTTAATTATTCCAATTAGCAAAAACAAAATATAACAGGTTAAGAGCTCCTCAATCCGGAGCTGCATTCGTGTGCGCGCGCTACCCGACCTGAACCTGAGCCCAAGCCCGAGCCCAGCCCGGCCGGCGGCGCGCGTGTGTAGTGTAGAGCATAACCCTTATTTTCTTCTAGGCAAAAGAGAGAAGGGAAAGACCTATTAATACCCTTCCTTCCTATTTTATTTTCTACGTGAGACTAAACTTTCTCACTATAATGTCAAGTTTTAAGTTACACTTATTATAACTCCAACAATCCCCCACATAACTTAAAGCTTAAAATAATTCAGAATTAAGAGTAAAAGAAAAACTTTGAAAATTAAGATTGCTGGTTCCCTTATACTATGTAATAGGTGGAGGTACCTTTCGGTTTGAACATTCACTTAGTGACGGTTATATAGATCCGTGAGAGCTTGGTGGACTACGCCTTCAATCAGTCCTATTTATCGAATTTCTACAGAAAGCACACATAGTATAGTTTTGAAGAATTCTAAGCGGGTTGCGTTATTATCGGCCTTACGCAGGTATCTTTCATGTGTGTTATTAGGAGTAGCTCTGATCCCATAGTCGCGGCCTCACAACTACACACATATAGGTGAATCCTAATAATGATGCGAGCAAGTAAGCATCATGCCTCATGGGTCTTGGATTCATTAAGAGTTTAACTCAACCTTTCACTTGCTTTTATTAGCACTGATCATCCTACGGATGGGAGCAAATAAATTCAGTGCTCCTCATAATTAATCACTCATCCAGTTTGTTTCTACCCATTGAACCTCTGCAAGGTTAGGTTGCTACTATAGTGATTTTTCTTATGAGCTTAACTTCATCCCCCTCGATGATTCTAGGACCACTGTCCTAGATAAGCCTTTAGTTAAGTGATCTGCAAGATTTTTCTTTGATCTTACAAAATCTAAGGCTATTACATGGTTTTTCATCTTATATCTCAAGGATTTATGTCGCACTTTAAAGTGTCGATTCATCTTCACATTTGCATTCTCTTGATAACATTTTTCAATCGCTGACCTGCAATCACAATGAATAGAAATAGATGGTAATGGTTTTTGTATTATGGGATTTTAGTAAGTAAATCTTTCAACCATTCAGCTTCTATACTAGTAGTATTAAGAGCTATCATTTCTGATTCCATTGTACTTATAGCCATTACAGTTTGTTTAGTAGATTTCCAGGACACAGCTCCTCCTCCTAAAAGGAACACAAAATCGGTGGTGGATTTTACATCTACTGAGTCACTAATCCAATTTGCATATGAGCAGCCTTCTAATACAGATGGATAGCTTTTATAATGTAAACCATAATTTATAGTTCCTTTTAGGTATCTCAAAATTCTTTCTAAAGGATCCCAGTGACTCTTATCAGGATTTGATGTATATCTACTAAGTCTATTTACTGTATAAGCAATGTCAGGTCTGGTGTAGTTTGTCAGGAATCCTAATGATCTAATTATTTGTGCATATTCTCTTTGTAATTGAGGATAACCTGTATTTTTCTTTAGATGTACATTAGGATCATATGGAGTAGAAACAGGTTGACAATTTAGATCATAAAAGTTTTTGAGTATTTTCTCTATGTAGTGTGATTGTGATAACACATATTCATTCTCATTTTTGAAGATTTTAGTGTTAAGAATTAAATCAACTTGACCTAAATCTTTCATGTCAAATTTTTGTGATAAAAAGTGTTTGATTTCATTTATGCTTTGTATGTCAGAGTCAAAAAATAAGAATATCATCAACATATAAGCATAAAATCACAATTTTGTTGTTATTATCTATTTTGTGATATACACACTCAGCTGTCTGATTAATTACAAATCCATAGGATAGTATGATCTCATCAAATTTCATGTGCCATTATTTTGGAGCTTGTTTGAGACTATATAGTGATCTAATAAGCTTGAATAATTTCTTCTCTTTTCCAGAAGCAACAAATCCCTCAGGTTGATCCATATAAATTTCTTCATCTAAGTCACTATTTAAGAATGCAGTTTTAACATCCATTTGATGTATTATAAGTTTGTGAATGGATGCTAAAGCTATAAGGATGCTAAAGGTAGTAATCCTAGCTACTGGAGAATATACATCAAAATAATCAATATCAGATTTTTGGGTATATCCTTTAGCTACTAATTTGTCCTTATATTTATCTATTGTTCCATCTGGTCTGAGTTTCTTCTTAAATACCCATTTACATCCTATAGTTTTGCAGCCTGAAGGAAGATCAGTGAGTTCCCAGGTATGTTTTTGAACTATAGATTGAATTTCATTATTTATAGCTTCCTTCCAAAACGGAGCATCTACTGATTTCATTGCATCCTTAAATGTAATTGGAGAATCTTATACAAATAATGTATAGAAGTCTTCATGGACCTTTTCTACTCTAGTTCTCTTACTTCTTCTAGGTTCTTCTGGATTTTCTAGTGGTCTGATTTGTCTAGAACTAGTTTCACATTGGTTAGAACTAGGATCTTAATTGCTAGAGTTAGGGCCTGTGTTGCTTACTTTGATTTTGTAAGGAAAAATATTTTCAAAGTAATGTGTATCCCTAGCTTCAATAATGGTGTTATTGGCTATCTCATTAATATCAAAGTTGATTATTAAAAATCTATTTGCATTACTATCAGAAACATAACCAATAAAGATTCCATCTACAGTTTTAGGGTCAATCTTCTTTCTCTTATTCTCAGGTACCTTAACTTTTGCTAAGCACCCCCACACTTTCAGGTGATCTAAGTTAGGGTTTCTATTCTTCCAAATTGTGTAAGGGGTTTTATCAAAATTCTTGAATGGAATTCTATTTAGTATATGGCAAGCAGTCATTTGGGCTTCTCCCCACAGGTTCTCTGACACACCAGAATTAATTAACATTGAGTTTATCATGTCCATTAATGTTCTATTCTTTCTTTCAGCTACTACATTAGATTGAGGAAGAGAAGAGATCCGTTTCTTCACACTATGCTTAACACTCGCATATTCCGGTCTTTATATAGGTTGAGAGTCGTGTCCGTTATCCCACAAATCCGTGGCAATTAACATGTTTAATGCTAGCTGTTTCGTCATTTAAGTCCATAAATCCGCAGTTAATATGTTTTAATTACTCGCCCATTTATCCTAGCCTTTACAAAATATTTATCACGTTTTAGTTGTAAAAGAAAAGCATTAATCACGTTTTAATCTGTATCATATTAATTATGTTTTAATTATTCCAGTTAGCAAAAACAAAATATAACAGGTTAAGAGCCTCTCAATCCGGAGCTGCATTCGTCTCCGCAGGTCGTGCGCGCGCGCCACCCAACCCGAGCCCGAGCCCGGCCGACGCGCGTGTGTGGTGTAGAGCATAACCCTTTAATTTCTTCTAAGCATAAGAAAGAAGGGAAATGCTTATAAACAACCTTCCTTCCTATTCCATTTTCTATGTGGGACTACACTTTCCCACTACAATGTCAAGTTTTAAGTTACACTTATTATAACTCCAACACATCTAAATAGCAAGTCTCAGCCTGACCATGAGCGTTAATTAGTACAAACTAATTAAACTGACTAAATCTCGACGGTTTAGTTTGATTTTGGAATATACTTTTTAGACGGTTCAGTTGGAGAAAGTTTCAGACTCAATCTCTCTCACAATTGTCTAACATATGTTATTTCTTTCGTTTCGTTTGTTCGCAATTTTCTATTCCCCCCTCGTCATATTATTTATTATTTTTGTTTATTCTGTAATGTTTCTTTTATTGATGATTCTTAAATTTATAATTTTGATATTTTATTTTATTTTATTTTCCACATCAAAATTGACTTTTTTTTCTTATTTAAACTGGTCCAAGTTCATATCCAATATGTTGAACCGGTCCGACCGAAAAATAATTTGGATGAGTTCTTCCGGTTTAAAATATAGTACGGTTCAAATAGTTTTTGTCAAAATTTAGGACAAATTTTCGAAAGCAACCTATTTAGCAACTTAATTAAAAAACGATCTATTTGCAACTTAAAAACAGACCGAACCGGATGGTTTGCTCATCACTGCCCAGAGTTCGTGACCCTTCCGGCCCCCCGTAAATCTGCAACGGACGCAGTTCTTGACTCCTATCAAGACACGTGCAAGGATTTTTTTTATTTTTAGTACAAACAAGGGTGAAAAAAATAACAGCCCAGGCCCAAAACCAAAGGCCTTGGCGGTGACCTATCATCTCTTTCATGCTCAAATGCCCTATTTGGATGGATGGTAGAGAGGGGGAGGGGAAGAGAAATGCAGCTTTCATATTGTTTGGGAGTTTTTGTATGGAGGGTAGAGAGGAGGAAGGAAGGGGAACGGAGGGTAAAATTGCTTGGTTTTCTTCCCCCCCCCCCCCCGTAGAGGAGGATAAAGGAGGGTAAAATGTGTAATGACATTCTTACCCCTCATCAAAACAAATAAAAAGGCTGATGTATTATTAGTATAAGATCATTTGTGTAAATTTACATATATATTCATTCTCTTCCCTTCCCTCCATTATTACTCTCAAACAAGTTATATTAATTTCACCTTCATTCAGCTTATTCAACTCCCAAACAACATATTACAATTCTCTTCCTTTTCTTTCCCTTCCATTCCCTTCCCTTTGTTTACCTTCCCTTCCCTTCCCTTCTCTCCCTTCCCTTATGCCCTGTTTGGATGGAAGGTAGAGAGGGGGAGGGGAAGAGAAATGCGGCTTTCATCTTGTTTGTGAGTTTTTTTAAGGAGGGTAGAGAGGAGGAAGGAAAGGGAAAGAAAGGTAAAATTGCTTGGTTTTCTTCCCTCCCCTCCCGATTTGGACGGTAGAGGAGGGTAAAGGAGGGTAAAGGGGTGTAATGACATTCTTACCCCCATCAAAACAAATAAAAAAGCTGATGTGTTATTAGTATAAAGTCATTTATGTAAATTTACATATATTTACTTCCTTTTACCTTCATTCACCTTACTCAACTTCCAAATAACATATTACAATTCTCTTCGCTTCCCTTCCCCTTCCCTTCCCGTTGTTCAGCTTTCCTTCCCTTCCCTTAGGGCTTGTTTGGATTGAGGAGAATGAGGGTGAAGGGAAGTTAGGGGAACCATTCACCTCCATTCACCTTATTTGGGAACACTTAGGGCTTGTTTGGATTTGGAGGGGGGGGGGAAGGGAAGTTAGGGGAACCTAGGGGAAGTTAAGTTAAGGGAAGGGAAGGGAATTTCTAAAACTTGTTTGGGAAACTAGTAAGGTGAATCAAGAGGAAGTTATTTTACCCCGTTTGGAAAGTGTAATAATGGGAAAGGAATGGAAGGGAATGTATATAAATTAACATAAATACTCTCACATATTATTAAGTTATATTGTTGTTAGAAATTTTAGCCGTTGGATTTTGATCTTAGCTAGGGGTAAATATGTCTCTCTACATTTGTTGTATTCCCCCTCTTTACCTTCACCCCCATTACACCTCAAATTGGGGGGGAAGAAATCATGTTATTTTTTCACTGTTATTTTTTCACCTCCTTTCACCTCCCCTCACCCCTATTAACTTGCTATATTTACTTCCCAAACAAGATTAAAAGTGTCACGCCCCGCTTCCCAAAATACACGGGAACCGGAACGTGAACAAGCCCGCGACGTATTCGATTGAGAAGAAATATTATCATCATTTTTTTTTCTTCTCAATCCAATACGCTAAGCGTCAAACACATAAATCTCAATCACAGGTCCCCGATCACAATAGCAAGAATAGAAAGACAATCCAGAATAAGAAATAAACATATCATCCATAGTGAATCATCCCAGACATAAATATGGGTTCATCATACCCTTACTACAACAACAGTTCAACTAGGAAATAAGAAATACATAGTCCATAAAAGGAAATACTAACAAAATAACCAAATCTGTCACCAAACTAAAGAAAATACTGCAAGAGTGCTCTATTAGCTACTACAGAAAAGAAAATGCGTCTAGGCTTCAGTTTGTTCTTCCACTCCATCAGAAGGACATTCCGGCTGAGCATACACTGGCTCGGCGGCATCATCGAACTGAACCTGTTAGTCTCCTAAGTCTGACGCACACCAGAGAAAACAGGTGTACGTCAGGTGCATAGCGCACGGCAAGATCTCACATGAACAAATAAAACGGTCTAATGTTCCATGCTACGATAATAATAATAATAACAAAAAGATAATGATACATGCAACTGAAATCTAATGGTAACATACAACTGTGTGAATACAGTGACTGGGTCGAATACTAACCAACCTAAAACTCAGTGGTCCACATCTCACACAGAGTCAACGCTCCTATCATCGGATAACTGGCTGTTCACAAATCCCCTACGTGCATCCAATACCGCTACACGAATCGGTCAGAGGACTACACGCAATCCGATTTCGGCCTGGTCCGAACTCAAGCAGAACTCGGGTGACTACACAAATTCACTGACTAAAGTGACTACACGAATTCACTTTAGCCCATCAAACCAACCCCAGTGACTACACGAATTCACTGGCGCGAGCCTGGAAGATACATCAACAACCTTATCTGATCACATGAGCATGGACTTTCCCATCCCAACTCTCTTGTATTTTCTAAGTCAAACATAATCCACATTGAAACTCGGGTTCACCACCTAAACTCAGTCAACACACTCACACATGTCACTAAGTCTGTTCATGATAATTTTTCATAATTATTCTAAAAATACTAATTATCATATTATTATGATTTATCTAAAATCATTCATCAAACAATCCCACGCAGATAATTATTGACAAATCTAAAATTACAGATAATTCATAATAAATACAAAAATTCAGTTTTGAGCAAGTGAGATCTTGCCTCGGGTATATCGCGGACTGTAGTAGGGAGCGTCGGGGTGATTGCACAGCGTTACGACGGGTTTCGCGGAGTCGACGGCTAAAATTACAATTTGAGTGTTAATGCGACGTGTGATATTCGAACGAGTATAACGAGGTGTACATAAGGAGCCCAAGTGAAAGAAATATACCCTGCGATAGACAACACGAAGGGCTATGCACCGGCGAAGGAATCGACGGAAACGGAGGTCGGAGTTGGCCGGAAAACGTGCGTGAAGTCGGCTCCGAACTGCAGTTTTCTGCAGTGAAGCTCACTGATCCGAGCTCGCTGTTCGGAGCTTCTTCCCGCTGTGCGGGCTCGCCGGAGGTGGGAGGGGTGACGACGAGCGGAGACGGGGCTTGGGCTCGGCGAGGGTGGCTGTCGGAGGTGGAGGCTTGGTCGGAGTTCGTGGAGGAGGGGGTTCGAAGTTGGGGGAGGTGGAGAACGGAGGGTAGGACGCGGGTGGTCGTGGAGCTCGTCGGAGCAGCGGCGAGGCTGAGACGACGGGGTTAGCTGGGCGAGCTCGACGGTGAACTGGAGGCGGTGGTCGTGTGCGGTGGTCGGAGGTCGACGTCGGAGCTCGCGGCGGCGAGCTGGAAGCGGCGCTGGGCGAGGCGCTGCGCGGGTCTGAGCTCAGGGGGCGGCGGCCATGGAGGGCTAGAGCTCGTTGTTAAGGAGGAGATGTTGGTCGGTGATGGCGTCGGAGCTCGTGGACGCGGAGCTGGGCACGGCGACGGTCGGCGGAGCAGCGGCTTGGCGAGGTCGAAGCTCGGTGGTGGAGCTAGAGGGCAGCGGTGTCGGGCTTGGAGCGGAGGTCAGCGGGTTGGGGTCATGGAGGGCGGTCGAGCTCAGGGGGAGCTGGAGGTTGGCGGCGATGGCGTCGGAGCTCGTGGAGCTCAGGGAGGTGGCGGCAGCTTGGAGCGGAGGTCGAGCTGGGCGAGTTGGTCGGGGATGGGCTGAGAGAGAAGGAGAACGAAGTGAGAGAGAGAGAGAGAGTACGAAGAGAGATGTGATCTGAGTGTGAGTGAGAGAGAAAATGAGAGTGAGAGAGAGAGAGCTGATTGAGAGAGAATTAATAGAGGAGAGAGGGTGAATGAGAATGAGAAAGAGAGAGAGAGGACGTGTGAGTGAGGGTGAGGGAGGGAGGCTTTTGAGGAGTGGGGGAATCACGAGGTTGGGGTGTGCGGGAAACATGGGGGAGGGTTTTAGGGAGATGGGGTAGGGGAGAGATGAGAGATGAAGAGAGAGAAAGACAGAGAGATCAACCGATGAGAGGGAAAACACAGGGAAAAATACCCCTTTAAAATATAATTTAAAAATACCAAAAAATTAAATCAAATAATTATTAAAAATTTATGATCAAAATAATAATACTAATAACAATAACAATAATAAATAATTAACTATTAATTTAAAAGTTTTACCGAAATAATTAAATTTATAATTAGCAAAACTATTAAAATAATACAATACAGTATTTTTAAATCGTAGAAAATTCTAGAAAAATTGGGGAAATACAAATACTCTTTTAGAAAAATAATATTTAATATTTAAATACCAGAAAATTATTTAAACCCGTATTAGAAATTTACGGTCATTACATCCTACCCCCCTTAAAACAAATTCCGTCCTCGGAATTAAAACAAGGACGAAATATAAAGACAGATTCATCTCAACTCATATAAAGTTCAAAATATTTTGCATATCCATAAATAGAAAAAGTCATACAAGACGTTTCAGAATAAGATACAAGACAAGACAGCTAGGATTCAGGAAATAGATGAGGATATCGTTGTCGCATCTCAGACTCAGTTTCCCAAGTTGACTCTCCAGGAGAATCTGGATGCCACATCACACGAACAAGCGAAACGGTCTTGTTCCGGAGGGTCTTCTCCCTTCGGTCCAAAATCGCCACAGGCTGCTTCTCGTATGTCAAATCTGATCGCACCTCAATCTCCGAGAAATCTACGACATGACTTGGATCTCCAACGTATTTTCGCAACTGAGAAATGTGGAATACGTTGTGCACTCCAGCCAGGGCGGGTGGTAATGCAAGTCAGTACACCACTTCTCCAACTCTCTCTAATACGTCGAAAGGTCCCACATATCGCGGACTCAACTTCCCACGCCTTCCAAAGCGAATGGTGCCTCGGTTGGGGGAAATCTTCAGGAATACATGATCTCCTGGCTGAAACTCTAAATTCCGGCGCTTCGCATCTGCCCAATGCTTGAATCTGTCCTGTGCTATGCGAAGTCGCTCCCGAATAATCCTGACTGCATCAACTGATCTCTCAATCAACTCTGGCCCAAAAATCTCTCGTTCACCAACGTCGTCCCAACTCAACGGAGAACGACACTTCCTGCCATATAGTGCTGCAAAAGGGGCCATTCCAATACTAGCCTGGAAACTATTGTTGTATGCAAACTCCACCAAATGCAAGTGATCTTCCCACGATCCATGAAAATCAAGCATACAGGCTCTAAGCATATCCTCCAAAATCTGAATGGTCCTCTCCGACTGCCCATCGGTCTGGGGATGATAAGCTGTGCTGAAACTGAGACTGGTCCCAAGACTCGCCTGCAAACTCTTCCAGAACTCTGAGGTAAATCGGGTATCACGATCCGAAACGATGCACACTGGAACTCCGTGCAATCGTACGATCTCCTGCAATACTAGAGATTTACTAACACCCTTGGAAAGGAACTCATCGAACATATAGAGATAGATATTTTACCTCCATGTATCTCTGAGCAAGATGCTCCGTCGACTGTCCCACTCGGAAAGGAATGAAGTGAGCCGATTTGGTTAATCGATCTACGATCACCCAAACAGCGTCATTTTGTCTAGTGCTCCGAGGTAAGCCAGTAACGAAGTCCATGGTAATATGTTGCCACTTCCATTCCAGAA
Organism: Asparagus officinalis; assembly: GCF_001876935.1. NCBI lineage: Eukaryota > Viridiplantae > Streptophyta > Magnoliopsida > Asparagales > Asparagaceae > Asparagus > Asparagus officinalis. Next base: position 72,305,544 of record NC_033799.1, on the reverse strand, counting down.
TAGGTAATGGCTGTAATAGACCTGCGATACGCTGATGCTCTGCCTTCACCTGCTGACATACAAGACACTTCGCCACACTACGAGCTACATCTCTCTTCATACCACGCCACCAAAAGTTCATCTTCAGATCCTTATACATCTTCGTGCCTCCAGGATGAATAGAATACGGTGAGCTATGAGCTTCCCGTAATAACTCCTCTCGAATATCTCCTCCTGGTACACAGATACGACTCCCAAATCGTAAGGATCCGTCCTCATGAACAACAAATTCCGGCCGAAGGCCAGCCACTGCTAACTCTCTGCACTTCTGAAGAAATGAGTCACCTGCTTGTGCAGCCTTGATTCGCTCGACCAATGTCGATTGAATCTGAAGATTCATCAAAGAAGCAGTGACTCCTGGAAGAAGAACTTCTATACTCATATCCCTCACTTCCTGCTAAAGTCTCCACTGAGCCGTGAGGGTCATGATTGCCGGCAAACGACTCAAAGCATCTGGTACCACATTGACCTTGCCAGGGTGGTACTGAAGGTCGATGTCGTAATCTGCCATCAGCTCTAACCATCTACGTTGTCTCATGTTGAGCTCCTTCTGAGTGAAGATGTACTTCAAGCTCTTGTGATCAGTGAACACCTTCACTTGCTCTCCCAATAGATAATGCCTCCAAAGCTTAAGAGCAAAAATCACAGCTGCCAACTCCAGGTCGTGGGTAGGATAATTCTGCTCATGCTTCTTCAACTGACGAGAAGCATATGCTACCACATGAAATACTTCAAAGTTTCCACTCTTATCTGGTATCGTCAAGACTGGGGCCGAAATCAATCGAGACTTTAACTCCTCAAACGCCTGCTCACAAGCGTCAGACCAGACAAATCTAATATCCTTCCTCGTAAGTCGCGTCATCGGCTCCGCGATCTTTGAGAACTCCTTGATGAAGCGACGGTAGTAACCAGCTAATCCCAGAAAGCTCTTAATATCAGACACCGACTTAGGGGTAGGCCAATCCTTCACTGCAGATACCTTCTCCGGATCCACTGATATGCCGTCTCCTGACACCACGTGTCCCAGAAACGCAATACGATCCAGCCAGAACTGGCACTTACTATACTTGGCAAATAGCCGATGCTCTCTCAAGGTCTTCAACACGTACCGCAAGTGCTCCACATGCTCCGCTTCACTCTTGGAGTATACCAGGATGTCATCAATAAAGACTTCTACAAACTTGTCCAGCACATCATAGAATACCAGATTCATCAGGTTCATGAATGTCGCTGGCGCATTAGTCACACCAAACGGCATCACTAAGAACTCATAATGTCCATATCTCGTCCGAAATGCATGCTACCACATGACCATCCTGCTGAAGAACGCATCCCAATCCTCTACCTGATGCGTCGCAAAATACTTCAAAGTTTCCACTCTTATCTGGTATCGTCAAGACTGGGGCCGAAATCAATCGAGACTTTAACTCCTCAAACGCCTGCTCACAAGCGTCAGACCAGACAAATCTAATATCCTTCCTCGTAAGTCGCGTCATCGGCTCCGCGATCTTTGAGAACTCCTTGATGAAGCGACGGTAGTAACCAGCTAATCCCAGAAAGCTCTTAATGTTGACACCGACTTAGGGGTAGGCCAATCCTTCACTGCAGATACCTTCTCCGGATCCACTGATATGCCGTCTCCTGACACCACGTGTCCCAGAAACGCAATATGATCCAGCCAGAACTGGCACTTACTATACTTGGCAAATAGCCGATGCTCTCTCAAGGTCTTCAACACGTACCGCAAGTGCTCCACATGCTCCGCTTCACTCTTGGAGTATACCAGGATGTCATCAATAAAGACTTCTACAAACTTGTCCAGCACATCATAGAATACCAGATTCATCAGGTTCATGAATGTCGCTGGCGCATTAGTCACACCAAACGGCATCACTAAGAACTCATAATGTCCATATCTCGTCCGAAATGCAGTCTTGGGAACATCAGAGTCCTTGACCTTCACCTGGTGATATCCACTCCGCAGATCCAGCTTAGAAAATACTCTCGATCCTCCTAATTGGTCGAAGATATCATCAATACGGGGAAGTGGATACTTATTCTTCACTGTCACAGCATTCAACTCCCGATAGTCGATGCACATCCGCTTGGATCCATCCTTCTTACCCACAAGCAACACAGGTGCTCCCCAGGCTGATACACTGGGTCGTATCAAGCCTCTCTGCATAAGATCATCCAACTGAGTCCGAAGCTCGGCCAACTCAGCCGGAGGCATACGATAAGGAGTCTTGGAGATCGGAGCAGTTCCAGGCTTCAAATCTATGGAAAACTCAATTGCTCGATCCGGTGGTAATCCGTAAATATCATCGGGAAACACATCTTCAAATTCCTGAACTACAATTGGCTTCTCGGATTCCACTTGCATCGCAGCTAACGTCGCCTTCTTCGATCTAGCTCTGAATGCTACCACTAGTGAACTCAAATCTCGGGTGATCCGGTATCTCGAATACTACGCTCCGACGACGACAATCAATGGTGGCAAAGAACGACCCCAACCAATCCATCCCAAAAACTGCATCAAAGCTCGGCAAATCTATCACCAGAAAATCTGCGAAGAGTTCCCTCCCGCAGATGACTACAGGGCATGCTTCATAACCACTGGATGCTACTAAGACACCACTGCCAGTGTTAATATTCCAGCCCGTAGTCAAAGGAGCTATAGGAAGAGAGTGGGTATTCGCAAAGCGACGAGACAAGAAACAATGGGAGGCTCCAGAATCAAAGAGTGATAAAGCAGGAACGGAGGAAACAAGAACCTTGCCTATTATAGGAGGATGTAAATACAACTAATTTAGTATTCTTAAACATTCCTATCATAATATCAATATGTAATAAGAAAATTCATATGCAATTAAGACTAAGATAAACAATTCTTACCAGTGATAACTCGATCGTTCGCCTCAGCTTCTACGGCTGACATCATGAACGTCTGTCGCTGAGGTTGCTGCCGGTGTGCTTCCTGATAACGCTGCTGCTGTGGAGGAAGAGGCCCTGCTCGAGGATAGGATCTGTGCTGAGGCTGTGCTGCCGGGGCTGGTCGAGGCGGAGCTAGAAGAGTTGTTCGAACTGGAGGTGTGGGCAACCGGGCCTGCTGTTTCTGAGGACAGTCTCGACTGATATGATCGGGGGACCCACAGCTAAAGCATAGGTGAAGACGCCTGGGGCAATCCTGCAGAGTATGACCAGGGTAGCTGCAATAGGAACACCTCACCGAAGGTTGGCCGCGAGTCTGCACTCCCGGGCGCTGATAAGGGTGACTCTGAGGGAATGGCTGACGCTGAGAGTGCTGCTGCCTCTGTGGACCCTGCTGCTGCTGTCTCGGAGGGGGACGCTCAACATTCCGGGCCGGAGCTGCTGGTGTCCTGCTCTGAATCACGTGGGAGTCTTCAGGCTCCTTATGCACGCTCTCAATCTCCCGTGCTGCATCCAGCACCGCATCATGGGTCGCCAAAGCTCTACCTGCCAGAGCCATCCTAATGTACTTGTCTAGGCCCTTCTGGAACTGATGCCTCCTAATCGCAGGGTCTGTAACTAAGTGAGGAGCATATCGGCTCAAAGAAGAGAACTCGGCCTCGTACTCGTCGACTGATCGACTCCCCTGCTTAAGCTCGACAAATCTACGCAGGAGCTCATCTCGGGCTGACTGAGGGAAATACTTCATATTGAAGCGATCCGTGAATGTCTCCCACAGAATCGGCCTCTCTAGGTGTGTCTTCTCAGCAGCCCACCAGATTCTAGCTGTATCAGTGAGCTGGACGTCCATAAGGTCCACCCACTCTGCAGGGGCAATGCGGGTCACCGTAAGGATAGTCTCGGTAACCTTCAGGAATTCTTCTGCTGCTAGAGGTCCTTCAGCACCGGAGAAAGAAGGAGGCCGCATATACCGGAACTCTCTAACACCAGGCTCCGAGCGAGGGGGATGCTGGTGCTGAGGCTCCTGCTGCAAATGCCCAGCCAAAAACTGCTGGTTCGTCACCAACCCCTGTATCATCGTCAAAAGTTGTTGCGGATCTACTTCAGGCATCTGACCATTACCACTGGATGGGTTACCATTACTACGAGTACCCACCATAATTCTGAATGAAACGAGGATCAAAAGGAAAAATTAATGTTAAAATCAAACAATATATTGGAAAATAGGGACTAAAACATAGTTTATTAAGATAATAATATAAGAACTTAATTGTAGTCTTACGGATGGAAAATGATATGTATTTGAATCGTCCAATACATTCTTACTAGTGAGAACTCGGGACCGTGACCTGCATGGGCCACCAACAAAAACCTGTCACGCCCCGCTTCCCAAAATACACGGGGACCGGAACGTGAACAAGCCCGCGACGTATTCGATTGAGAAGAAATATTATCATCATTTTTTTTCTTTCTTCTCAATCCAATACGCTAAGCGTCAAACACATAAATCTCAATCACAGGTCCCCGATCACAATAGCAATAATAAAAAGACAATCCAGAATAAGAAATAAACATATCATCCATAGTGAATCATCCCAGACATAAATATGGGTTCATCATACCCTTACTACAACAACAGTTGCCTTCGATTACCGACGGCCTCAAGCCAGGAGCGATCAATTGTGGGATGACATGAAAAGTTTGTTCCTTCAGCCAAGTTTCTTCTGATGATGACACCGACAGCTGTCAATCGAATCCTTTTGCGTTGAGAGGCAAAAGACGGAGAGTGTCAGTCGACCAATTTTGTCAAGCGTTTCCGCTACATGGCTTATGAATCTGCAGTAGATCTATACAAGAGGAGTTATCCTGCAAATATGCCACAATAAACTCTCCATCGATGCTTGGAAGCTCTGGGGTTGAGCCGTCTACATACTTGCGGAAAGGAGTTAAAAATCTCGGCTCAGTGAACAAGCTGACATTTTCTTTAAAAAGAAAGAAAGTAGAGAGGTCAACCGACGACATCACAATTCCTTGTGAAACGCCAACTCTCGAATCCGAGGTTCCAAAAGGGCCAGTATTCTTTTGAAGATGATTGAACTCCGCCAGTATTGCGAATACCTCCTCGCTAATGACAAAATCGAGCTACCACCTATTAAAGTCAGGATGGCTGCTAAAATTGATTTAGTGGATCCAAATTACTGTTCGTACCACAGAAGGGTTCTTCATCCACTGAGATTTGCTTTGGACTCAAAAACAGCATCCAAGCCCTAAATTGACTCGGGTCTATACGACGAAAGAAAGTCGAGTAAGCACGACCATTAAAACTCCTGTGGGTACACGAGTATAACTGTTTCCCTCACTCCAAAGAGTATTACGAGTATAAACTGCTTCTCGTCATCTAATCTAAAACAATATACCTAGTTTTTGCAAAGAAAGCTGGGCGTGGATATCCATGTAACAGGAATTCCTAGAGAATCTTATATTCCTAAGAGTAACCCGGATTGAGGTTAAGCCTACTCCTCGTTATACCCAGTTTTAAAAAAGCTGGAGTCGATAATTCATGTAAACGGCAAGTTCCTGGAAGAATGTGTAAATGATAATATTCTTAGCGGATAACCCCGATTATTATGGACAGAATGATAAATACTCTAAGCTCCTATTATTATTTTCGAACACTTTTTGCTGAGATGAGATTCGTATCACTTCGTTAGATCGCAATCTTCCTCACAAAAACCATTTGGTTCAAACCGCTTTAAACGTTAGCGACGAAGCCAAAATCCCCTCTCGATTCGTTCCATGAACGAGAGGCTCCACAAATTTAAACGATCAAACCTTTAAACTGTTAGGATCGTCTTTAATTCCTATTTTGGTTCAGAACCTTCTAAACAGTTAGGACCAATCCAAAATCCCCTCTCGATTTCGTTCTCTCATGAACGGAGGTCCACAAATTAAACGATCAACTTTAAACAGTTAGGATCGTCTTAAATTCCTCATTTTTGGTCAAACCTTTTAAAACAGTTGGACCAAATCCAAATTCCCCTCTCGATTCCTTCCATGACACGAACTGAGGTCCCAACTTGAACGATCAAACCTTTAAACAGTTAGGTCGTCTCAAAATCTCATCTTGCGTCAACCTTTATACAGTTAGGACCAAACGCCAAATCCCCTCTCGATTCGTTCCGATGAACGAGAGGTTCCTATAAATTGAACGATTCAAACCTTTAAACAGTTAGCGATGTCTCAGAACTCCCACTTGGTCAAACCTTACTACAGTCGGACCAAAAACCAAATCCCCTTCGATTCTTCCATGAAGCGAGAGTCGTCCAGCTTCGATTTTGCCGCAATGTGCAAAACTATAAAAGTTAAGATTGCTTCAATGCTCAATTGATCAAACCTTACTTCAGATTCTCAATAGAAATCCATACTCAAATTTTCCTTTGCTACCAGGAATAGAATATAAATTCTCCTCTCCGATTTCGTGTTCATCTCTACCAAACAAACAACGAGACCAGGGAGATAGAATTTAAAATTCTTACCTCTCGATTTGCGGGTTTATCTCTGACCAACAAACAAGAGACAGGAGTAGATATAAAAATTCTTCCTCTTCCGATTTGGTCGGTTCATCTTTCACCACAACAAACAAGCAACCAGGGATAGAATATAAAATTCTTCTCTCCGATGTTCGGGTTTATCTCTACACAACAAACAGAGAGACAGGAGATAGACATAGTAAATTCTTTCTTCTCCCATCCGGGTTCATCTCTACAACAAACAAAGAGACCAGGAGAATAGAATATAAAATTCTTTCCTCGCCATCAATCGGCGTTTATTCTCTACCAACAAAAAGCAGGACCAGGAGATAGAATATAAAATTCTGTCCGCTCCGATTCTGGGTTCATCTTACAACAAAAAAGAGACCTGATACTCCAATAGGTGACACGAGTGTCTAAACTGTTCCCATCATCAACAGGAAGTTCTAGAGATATATTTACTTCAGAATTATCTTTAACGATAACCTGAATACGTCCAATAGGTACCATCGAGTCTAAAACTGTTTCCCTCTCATCAACAGGAAGTTTCTAGAGAATTTACTCAGAATTTCTTAAGGAATAACCTGAATACTCCAATAGCGTACATCGAGTCTAAATGTTTCCCTATCATTCAACATGGGAAGTTCTAGAAGATAATTACTCAGAATATTCTTAAGAATAACCTGAATACCTCCAATAGGTACACGATGTCTAAACTGATTTCCCATCTCATCAACAGAAGTTAAGTTTCTAGAGAATATTACTCTAGAATATTCTTAAGAATAACCTGATACCTCCCAATGGCGCTACACGAGTCTAAACTGTATTCCCACCCTCAACAGGGAAGTTTCTGGGGAGAATATTAATTCTTGATATTCTTAAGATAACCTGAGGAATTCTCAACTGGATATACCATATGCATATGGTAAATTTGCCGAATTTCACAGAGCAAGTATCAATTCAATTCAAGGATCTCGACAACGGTCAAGCGTAAACGCGACGCCGGAGAATGTTAGCTATCTACGAAGAACTGGATAGACTAACAGCAGAGCAGGTTAACATTGAGCCATTTACAACGTCCTTTCATACGATCTATTCGCAAGCATTGAAGGGATCCTAAGTAAATCGTATCTTATCCAAGTATCCCATGCTCCTCTATCAAAAGAATGAGTCTGGAATACTTTGGAGGGGTATCTGTAGGCGTCAAAAAATGCTAATAGATATCCCAAGCATAGAGAAGATCACTCAAAATATTCACTAAGAAAGATTTCAATACTTTTTTGGAATAAATCAAAACAATATGAACTGTCTCGCCAGGAAGAGTCTTTGCTGTCTCGCACGCGGCAGACAGTCCTGCTGTCTCGCCAGCGATACAGTTCCTTGCTGTCTCGCCAGCGAGACAGTGTTGAAATAGTCAAAACACATTTGTAACTGCCCTACGCGTGTCCATTAACTACCAAGGGACGTGGGAAACATCATAGGGCAAAATCACGTGATAACTGTCAAAATAACGGAGTTTGAAACGTGAGAGAACAGTTACAGCGAGAAACTACCATTTCCGAGACAGCATTTACTGTCTCGCTGAGCCGAGACAGCAAATTTACTCGTCTCGCGGGTTAAGACAGCAAACGCATGTCTCGCCAGCGAGACAGTAAACAACCTGTTTCGCCGTACTGACTTCTCGATTGTTAAGTTTTGCAGTTACTGACCCTTGAGACTATAAATACCCCCCTAGGGGTCACTTTCTGACGCAGATCGAGCATTTGTTAGGGCATTCCAGAGCAGAAGAGAGCAGAGATTTGAGTTTTTCTGCAACGCCTTGAATTAAGCTCGACTTGATTTTAAGAAGAACGACTATCTTACTTCGATAGATATCGTTTCAATTTCTACTTCGATAACGAAGTTAGAATCATAAGCCCCCCTCTTCACGATCTGTGAATCGGCGGTCACGACCAAAGCGTTCCCGGCACAGCAAGTCCACGAAAACGAAAATGATAGACGATTTTCGTGTTTGTTTCTCAAGAGTTTAATTTTTGTTTTTGTTGTGTAGAAAAAGTCTTATAAAAAGATTATTCTTTCGAATTTGTTGTAATCGAACAAAGTTATAATGAATTCCACAGCAGCGACTTTTGAAACCCAAACAATGGGGTAGGGAGAGATGAGAGATGAGAGAGAGAAAGACAGAGAGATCAACCGATGAGAGGAAAACACAGGGAAAAAATACCCCTTAAAATATAATTTAAAAATACAAAAAATTAAATCAATAATTATTAAAAATTTATGATCAAAATAATAATACTAATAACAATACACATAATAAATAATTAACTATTAATTTAAAAGTTTTACCGAAATAATTAAATTTATAATTTAGCAAAACTATTAAAATAATACAATACAGTATTTTAAATCGTAGAAAATTCTAGGAAAAATTGGGGAAATTACAAATACTCTTTTAGAAAAAAAATAATATTTAATATTTAAATACCAGAAAATTATTTAAACCCGTATTAGAAATTTACGGTCATTACAAAAAGTTACCCTCCCTTCCCCTCACCCCCATTACCCTCAATCCAAACAAGCCTTTAGGAGGTGAAGTTAATTCACCCTAGTTCTCCTTGGTTCACCCTCTAATACTATAAAATTTGTTACCCCCCAAATTGGGGTGTAACCAAGAGGAAGGGAACTCCCTTCCCTTCCCTTCCCTTCCCTTCCATTCTCTTCTCTCAGTTTCCCTTAACTTCCCTTCACCCCCTACAAATCCAAACAGGCCTTTAGAGTATCTCCAACAGCTTCCTCATTTCTCACTTTTGGAGAATTTAGTTAGGTTTTTGGTCCAACAGATTCCTCATCCCATTCCCCAAAATAGGGATGGAAGAGAAAAAATGTGGAAGCTTCCCCAAATCTGCAGCATTCTCTAAATTTTTGAAGGAAAAAAAGAGATTCTTCAAAATAGAGAAACTGTTGGAGTTGGTGTAAAAATTAGTCGAAGAATATGACTTTTGTTTCCCCATTTTAAAGAAAATTTTGGAGAAACGGTTGGAGACGGTAAACTCCCAAACACACCATTATAGTAAACTCCCAAACACACCAAAAATCTCGCCCTCTCTCTTCCTCCTCCGAAAAAAGAAGGAAAAACAAAAAAAATCCTTAAAAAAAAAATGGGAGGGAGCAAGAACAAATCCCAAGGATTAGGTCGAGCTCTGATCCGCCATCACAATCAACAAGTCCAGCAATCCAAGGAGCGGAGCAAATCCCTGCGTCAGCAGAGTCGGGTTCTCGAGTCCATCACCGACGTCACCGACATCGACGCCGTCTTAGAGCGGGCCGAGGAGGCCGACCGCCTTTACTCTGCTGACAACCCCGCCCCCAATCTCCTCATCAACCTGTAAGTCCCTTTTTTTTTCATTGAAATTTGTTTTAGTTAGAAATGGAGTAAGATTACAGGTTAGTACCCCTGAACTCTTGATTGGTTTTGAGATTGTTAGGGATTCGGATGGGGGGACGTCGGCTGATGAGAGGAGGAGGCTGCAAAGGGAAGAGGAAGCTCTGCATGCTGGGAGCCTTCGAGTTCCTCGCAGGTTTGCTGCTTTTATTTTGATTTACGGTGTGATTTGTAGCTTCTTTTAAGTTTATAAAGTTTTGATTTTGGTTGTTGCTGTCTTTACCTGTTCAGGCCGCCATGGAATGCCAGGATGTCGCTCGAGGAGCTTGACACTAATGAGAGGCGAGAGTTTTTAGTGTGGCGCCGAAATCTTGCAAAGTAAGTTTTATCCCCTCCCCCTCTTTTCAAATGACTATGTGTAGTGAACTAGCGGGAAATTTTGGTGTATAATTCTATACAAATTGGTGATGAATTGCCAAGAGCAGGAAGTACCAGCTCCTCGGATTATGAAATTACGGGCATGATCGTACTATGAAATTATCTTTTGTTAGTTTAGCCTTGGATGTCGAGGAAATGTTTATTTCAGGTAGTAAAAGTTCTTTCTTTAGGAAGTTCTGTTCTGATGCCCTTATGTGGTAGTCATCTAGTCGGGGAGGAAGAGGATCTCTTTTTAGAAAGAGCTCAACTCTTGGGATGCAAGTCTGTTCGATGACTTCTCTTCTTGGTATGCTACGTGAATTTTATGTGTGATATGGTTAGGTAATCGGATGTCTTTATCCATCGGTAAATTGTCGAGAACTTTCTTGTTTCGATGTGAGCTATATGTGTTGATTTGATCTCGTTGGATGTATTAAATTGTAGGCTTACTATCACCACTTCTGGCTGTGAAATTTATCAGCTTTGATTCATAAGAAAAGTGATGTTTTTTTTCTTTTCTTAGGTCTCTAAAAGTTCTAAAAAATGTCTTTATTATTGTCTTATTTGAATGGAACAAAACTACTAGACCTTTTGTTCTGTTTACTGTTTCTCACCTTTTGGCCTTTATATGTGAGCGGATTCTACTTTCGTTTTTTCTGATAAACATTATTAGATTATGGATATTGTATAACTAATATAATTTTTTGAATTTACTCAGAAGAATGTAGCCAACATCTGTATGATGACTGATCTCCAATTCATATCGTTTTCAAATGTTATATGTACTAGGATCATATTGCTTGTTAATGTTATGTATTTATATTATTTTAAATATAACACGAGGAAGCATTTTGTTTTCTCATGGCTCTATGTACTAGTTCGAGACTTCTAATTGCATGTTACGTTTAACTTTTATGGCTTTAAACAAAACATGAAGATTCATTGCAACAGTCTCTATTTTTCAATTCTTCTGCATTAGTTGCCAACTTAATAAACCTTATTTTATACACCATGACCAATGTTTTTCATGTATTTTTTAAACGAGACTTGAGGAGAATGAAGCTTGACCTTATTCCTTTGCTGACGAATCTTGATTTCTGGAGGCAACTTCTCTAACAATAAGTTTAATGATGTAGATGGTTTGATAATGTAGCTTACGAAGAGTCAAGAGAAGAAACATGGAAGAAGAGAGATAGTAAGGTCTCATTCTCAAAGAACAGCTCAAATCATTCTCATCCTCTACTTTCCTTCATGCTATTCACCCTTTTTCAAGGCATTACTTTCTGAGAGAGAAGATAAACTTAATAGAACTCTTTATCTTAATCCAAAGAAGCTGAAACTAATCCTAAAATTAGAACGAAAACCTAAATAGTATACAGACGTTCTTTTCACATGAGTTGTAATTGCTAAGTAGTAACTTAAATCTTATTCCTCTAAGATCTGAACCAAATATTCTACTTAATCCAAAATTAACCTTTGCTATTAATAAAATCTGATACCGTAATAAGTCCTAATTGCTTAATGGAATACTAGCTAAAACTACATCAATTTTCTTCCTATGCAGAAATTTCTCCCTTGAGATGTGTCCTCGGCACTCTGCTTCCGTACTCTATTGCAGAATCTTGATAACCTGATGATAAAAGCCAACAAATGTTCTTCTGATTATGGGAAGATGCTAAAAGAACTCCAGTGATAGCTGTGGATTAATAGAAATAAAATAAATCTCTAGACCCTAACTTGCTAGTTGTAAGCACCAAGAGTAAAGTGTGAACTCACAAACTCTTCATTAGGAAGATCTCAACTTGTATGACACTTAATACAGTTGAAACGTGGATCCATAAGAGATACAGGTACTGGATAGTGGATACGCAGTCTCAGAACAACATAGGGGACACACATGTACGTATCTGGTCATATGATATATGTTTATGTGTATGTATAATATGTTTATGTGTACTTGTATGTTAAAGTTACAATAGATTGTTCTAGTTAATTTAGAAACTTCTGTATAATGTAAGAAAGTTTTATACAAGAAATATATTATAGTTTGTAACTTGAAAAAGATAGAAAATTTGTTTAATGCAACTCTTAACTAAATATTGAATGGTATTTTCCTCTTTATGTGATCAAAGACCCTTGCAGGAAGTGGTTGAGCTGGTTTATTTGTATCTGTCATTGTACACCTCAATGAGTTTGTTCAGTTTGGCATCAGACATGGTGAAATTTGCAAGAGGATCATGTTGGTTGATACCACTCTAATCTATGACTATTAATAAAGAAAAGCTATCCTTTTGGTTCTAACTATTGGTCTATACCCCTATGTGAGTCACAAATTCAAATAGTTCCAAGAAATGTCCTCAACAATTTGTACTACATTCGAACTAATGGAAAGGGCAAGCATGGAAAATCCAAAATGACCCTTGAACTGCCCACTACTTAATAAGTACCCCACTTTTCACATTCCTAGCCATTCCAAGTTCTTATTGATATTTGTCACCGATAACCTCTGTTCACTAATGAACAATGTTGGCATTTTCTCACCCATGAAACCCACTGATGCAAATGCAAAATAGAGGCAGAATGATCTGTGATTGAATCAACAGAGCAAAGAAATTAAAACCTTAGATAATGAAAAGATGAATAAGGTGAGTCATGATTAATTGTCATGGATGCAACACGTTTGTTTGGGATAACTTCTTCATGCTTATTTAATTTTACAGAACAAGTAAAGTTGTGGATACAGTCAGGTTTATGGGCATCTTGTTTGAAATTTGAAAAGTAAGCTAACACAGCAGATGTGCAAATTCACATCTTCGTCATGCATATATGTTTGATAGTAGTTAAACACTTTTTACTTGGTAGCGACCACGTTCATGTTATGCTTGAATAATATTTGGCTAAAGTGAATTAACTCAAAATATGTCGTCTAGGAAAAAAAAATTGTGTTATAATGCATTATTAATTTCTTAATTGTTACACATTCGTATCAATTTTGGCAATAAATTTTTTACACGTCTATTTATATTATCGTCAATTATTACGTTTGTTGCTAACAGTTTTTTTCTACAAATCCATTACCTTGTCATGCACACATCGCGTGCATTGGGAGTACAAGTATAGCTTATGGATGAGAGAAAACAAAGAGAAGAAACAGTGACAAGAAAGATATCAAGGCCTAAGTCTTGACAAAGTTACTAAATTGATATTCATTCTCTACTTCATACTGTTTAAACCTATTTAAAGATGTTACATCTTAATATATTAGGTAAAATGGGATAAAACTTTATCTAATCAATACCAACTCAGGATTAAGAAAAAATGAAACATAAATTAAGAACAAATTTACTGTTCATATGAACTGTTTTTCCCTTTAAATAACGACTACACTTATGCATGACAAAATATTCCACCTAATCTGCAACTATAAACTATAAATAGATCCTAGTAATAAAGTCTTAGCTAACCTTTTGCAACATGATTAGGTGATTGTGAGTTGTCATTGACTATTAGTTTACGCATCTACAATTCCTTTTTTTTTGGGGTGTGGGGGATATTTGCTAGATGGTTTTATTCTCTTTTCCAATCCTTATGAAATATTCTGGAGATCTCTTTTTTGTGATTCTTTATGTTTGTCTTCAATTCTTCATTAACTTGTTAAGTAGAGTAACTGCAGAACTTTTATATTTGTTAGCTGAATGTTTACTGTGTATGCTTCTCATAATGTCTTTTTATCTACAGACTTGAGGAGAATGAGAACCTTGTCCTTACTCCTTTTGAGAAGAACCTGGATATTTGGCGACAACTTTGGCGAGTGCTTGAAAGAAGTGACCTAGTAAGTTTTGTCCTTCTAAAGTTTTTGCACTGTTGGAGTGTTGGGTTATAGTTTTTTGAGTTCAGTCTCATGAAGTTTTGCCAAGTAAAAGTTTTAACATGTATATCATCTAATTTGATTACCACTATTCGTAATTTAATATTCTTCTAGTTTGTATATCTTTTTTGTCAATCCCACTGAAAGAACAGTTGGGGATAGAAAGGTTCATTTCAGGAGCTGCTAAGTTTGCTAAGTTTTCTGTGTCAATACATTAATTTGTTTATTTTAATCATAGAAAAAGAGAATTTTCTCCTTCCATATCATGCCTATTAGCTGTCAATTAAAGTGCAAAAACCTTTGGCAGAAGCTTCTTAGCGATGATTTCGTTATGAACCTTTCTGGAGCTACACGGTTTGTAGTCTGTACTTTTCGCTGGCAAATATCAGAAAGAAGCCTTAACATTATAGCAGTTCCTCTCTACAATCATGTCGTATACTTACTCCTTGTTTACTTTCCAAGTTAATTTATGTTTCATTGATTTTAGTTGTTCTGCTAATGTTTTTTGGCTTTTTGCTTGTTACAAAACTATTTCCCCTCTGATTTTAGTTGTTAAACATCTTAAGTATAGGTTATGCATAAATTACCCAATAGCTTTTCACTTGGACTAGTGTGGGCTCTTGTTGGTAAGTTACAACTTCTCTATTTTCTCTCCTAGGGTAGCTTGAATCTTTTTTCTAGGTTCGGAAACCATGTCTGCCTGTTAAAAATATATTCTAGTTTTTGGACGAAATATATTTATTTCACCAACATTAGCTATATAGATGAATTGGCACAACAACAAGAACAATACAGCAAGGAAGCCAGTATCCCAAATCATTTTATTAATGGATCAGATCAGATACACATAAAAGGAAAAAAAAAGATAAATTACTTTTTTTCCTTCCTCTCGTGTCAATTATATTCTTTGAAAATTGGCAATTTTCTTAAGTACAGGCAAACAAATCTCTCATCTTTATTGCATTTGACTATCTCGTTAAACACCGAGGACATAATTAGAGGCAGGCTTGATCTTCAGACATTATCCTGTTTGATGTGCGCCTAAGAACATGTTTAGCAAGTGGCCAAAGTGGCTTATAAGCCACAAAATGTGGCCTACAAGCCATTTTGACATGTTTGGCAAATAGCTTACTTTGGCTTATACGGTAACATAAAATAAGCTCAGGTATTCAGCTTATTTTTTGGTGGCTTATAAGCCACAAGGGTTGACAGTATAAAAAGACCAATATACCCCTCATCATTTCACAAAATTCCAAGCCCCATTTATCTCTCTCCAATCCTATTGAATGCTTTTTGGTCATTTTGATGACAATGATGACTTTGATGACAATGATGACTTATAAGCCCCTTGTTTGCCAAACACTATTGAAAATGGATTATAATCCACTAAATTTACCAAACACTTTGGCTTATAAAACTAATCAGCTTATAATCCAATTATGGATTATAAGCCACGTGGAATATAATCCAAAGTTGCCAATCACGCTCTAAATAATTTCTCTGTGTATTTTATGTTGTGCCCATATTGAATGAAACAAGTAAATTCCTCTGTTGCAGAACCAACTTATATATCACATTATATGGTTGTGGCACAACTGAATATGCTAATACTCAATGGACTTAAAAAGTTCAAACGCTGTCAGAAATAACATGAATACACAGATTGTATTGTGTGCTCCTGTCCTCCATGCTATAGTATCTTTTACACGCTTCATTTATGACTAATCTTTTTGTGCTTAGGAGTCATACATTATTATATGGCTAGATATTGTAATCAACTACTTTTGTTAAGCAACTGATTTTATAAAGAGGAGAGTATACACATCAGCAGTGTTTTCAATGCGCGAGGTGCAAAGTTAGTTTATGCACACATGCGCAAGGTGCAATGCAATGCACGTGCCTGAGTGAAGCAAGGCGCACTCCAGACCACAAAAATTTTGAAGATATACAACATGCATGTAAAAATATATTTGTGAAATTTCGCATAAAAGATATCAAGGACTCAAGATAAATAAACTATATACAACCAAATCACAAGATAAAGTTTTAATCATCGAAGCAAATCAAGTTGTCTATCAAAACAAAGCAACTAAGCCACTAGAACACTTAAGGAGTTCACTAACATCAAAGCAAAACAAACAATCTAATAAAACACAAATAAGTAGCAAATTAATAGTCTAATGACTCTAATCATCATCATTAACATCATCATCATCCCCTTCAAGGGAAATATATTCCTCTTCAATCTCATCATCATTAAACTCATCTTCATCTTCCGACTCTGAAACCGGCTCTCTCCTCCTTAATGATGAACTACTACCATTCGAAGATCCTCGAAATCTACTAGTCGATCTTAGATATCTAGCATCATATTCTTCAGCTCCCATCGCATCTCTTACGACACCATATGTAAGGTCGTCCTTGCCCTCCACTAAGTCATTCTCTGTATTTTCATATGCACCGAACTGCCCTAACAACCACTCGTTGCTTTCATCTATATCAGCAACTTAATCGGATCGATAGAATCTCTGCAGTCAAATCTCTTCTTTAAAGCTTGCTTGTACTTGCAGTAAACTAGATCTTGCAGCCTTTTATAATCCAATCTATTCCTCTTCTTTGTGTGTATCTGTAATTTATACGAATCAATCAAATCAATATCTATATCTTTAAGAAAATTCAATCTATTTTGTTGAATAAAATAAAACTAATCATATTTGCTCAAAAGTACTCTAATTTTTTCACAGCCAGAGGAGCTACAAGTAAAGCTGAGGACTCTAATAACAAACTTCTGCAACTCTGGTGCTGATGCACCATAAGACTCCCACCAATCAGCTGTCAATTAAATAGAGTGTGGTTAGAAGTGTATTTCCTATAGAAATCTAGTCAATTGAGGGTTAATATTATGGATATTTACTTGAAGATTTTTTCTTTCTGTTTCTCTTAAGTCTTAACTATCTCCATACCAAAAAGATCCTCAGCATGCCTGTATATATCTAACTGTCTATCAATCTTGTCTTTGTCTTGTGTGGGCACCATCTTCTTAATGACTGGATAAAAACCTTTCATGACTTCATCGCCTTGGATGTTTGGATGGTCATAGAAAAATGCAGGATTAAGGTAATACGCTACAACATGCAAACGCCGATGAAACTGATCCTTCCATCTCTTATGAATGATATCAAATATCTCAGAATATTTTGTTGAATCGTCAATAAAGGCTCTAGCAATAGCCTCCTTAGCTCTATCCATTGCCTCATAAATGAATCCATAGCAAGCTTCTTGTCACCATCAACAAGTTTCAGAACACCAACATTAGGAGCCGTGAGCTTGAGAATACAAACAATGTTATTCCAAAAAGATGGCATATGACCTATCCTTTCAGCTAATTTGTCGTTTGAATCTCTTGTCCATTTACTTTGCCTCCATTGCTCCAAATTAAACATCTTATTGAGGTTATTTTATTGTTTATGGATGCTTGACAAAGTCATAAGTGATGTGGCAAATCATGTGACTGCATGCCTAAGATGCTCTCTGCCGTTAGTTTCACCTCTCATCAGCTTCAAAACCCATGCATATGAATAGATGAATCATGTCAACTCCATAGCTTGACTCAAGGTTAACTTCACAGATGATAGTTTACCAATATCCTTCAGCATGAGATTGATACAATCAGCAACACATGGAGTACAATATAAATGTGGATACTCTTTTTTCAATTCCGCTACTATAATAAAAAAGAAAGATCAATATTAGAGCATCCTCACATATGCCGCCATTTGTGATCTTATTACAAAATATGCACTTGTGTCCATTGGAGTTCTCATTATCGACTAGTGAAGTGTATTTTCACGTAGGATCTTGTCTTCTACCACTACCCGTTGATGAAGACATGTTTATACCACAAGGTCCAAAACACAAAATTTTCTATTAATCACATGCATTATGCAACGAGATATTTTCAATTTTCAACAGTCATGTATTTTGTAATTTGTATTGTTAATTTAGTATTAAAAAATAAGCAATTAGATCATAGCCTCATTACCATAAATCTGTATAATGATGAGTGACATTTACTAAAATGTAGAGATTTACTAAAACAAAGTTAATAAACATAAAATTAAACAATTAGCTTCAATGAGACGTGTCACCGTCACATACTACCAAGTAGTCGATGATCTCAAAATATGCAAATAAACCACCCAAGCCTGAACTTGTGAGAGTAGCCAGCAGTAAATAACAAGTTAGGGAGATCCATTCAACCTAAGAAAAAAAGGAAAAACAGAGCAGCAGCCAGCAGCAAACAAAAACTAGGGGTCGACTCAACCAAAAAAAAAACAAATAAAGAAAAATGGAAGAGAACCAAGAAGAAAACAGCAGCCAGAAGCAAAAAACAAAACAAAACAATGGAAGAAAAAAAAAAGAATGAAGCAACATCCAGCAAAATAAAACAAAACAATGGAAGAAAAAAAAAGGAAGCAACAGCAATAAAAAAATAGAAGAGGAAGAAAAACTTGAAAGAAATGACGGAGAACATACCTCACTAGAGGGGAATCCCTCACAGCAGCCCTTGAGAAGAGATGGAAAGGAGAAGCCAGACGCAACCCTTGAGAGGAAACATAAGTGAAAAGAAGTGGCTTTGAACCCTAAACTCAGATTTGACATCTTGGATAAGGTTACATTTGAATCAGGTTTAAGTGAACATTGGGTCCATACCCAATAAATATAGCTCAAACGCCTCAAGATCTGAGGCTCTCGCCTCGTTCAAAGCGCGAAGTGCTTGCGGGGTGAGGTGAGACGCTTGCCCCACGCAAGCACAACGCCCCGCACCCAAGGCGGGGTGTTGTTCCACTGTCCCGCAATGCCTTGCACCCGTGGCGCGCGCTGAAAACGCCTTTAAAAACATTTACATTAGTATCTTATGCGGTCATATGAACATATGCTGCCATCATAGTCTCATAGATTCATAGATGAAATGAGGTCTTGGAACTGGTGTGAACAAAGACTTTCACTTGCATTTATGGCTGATTTTTTTTCTTGTTTATTTATAGCACTAAGGGCATTAGCCTCATGCCTTTTTTAATTTTAATGAATGAACCTTGTTCAAGGTTGCATACATGAACTTTATTGATCTTTGAATTATCTTTGGACTTCTAATTTGACATCTCCTCATTCTTTAATGAGGATTGTAATTCTATGTTTTGTGTTGCATAAGTGGACTTCACTTTATTGAACTTTGAATAATCTTTGAACTTCTAATAAACACCTTCCTCGTCCTTTAGTGAAGATTCTAATTCAGTGTTGTATTTTCTCTAGTTGGTGATGGTTGTTGATGCTAGGGACCCATTGTTTTACCGGTGTCCTGATCTTGAGGTATGTGCTTATTTTGAAAGTTCATGAAGTTTTTTTTCTCTTCTTGTTTTCTACCTTTCTTGAGAAACTAGCAAACCCTCCCCCTGCATGCCCCGCTTAACGTGGGAAGAGTCCATACTCTAACTGAAAAATTGAGAAACCAATTTCTCTAAAATAACTTCATTTCAATAGTCGTAAATGTCAAAAAAGTAAATTTAACGTTCACGAAAAAGTTAACAGAGTTCAACGAGTTTGATAATAGATGTGATATACATTGTTTGTAACAAGGTTACAGAACGCGCTAGGCCCCTAGGTGTTGGACCCAACACCTAGAGCTAAGCCTAGGCGGGGCCTAGGCATTTTCCTCTTTTTTAGTTTTTAATTACAATTACTGATAGTAAAAGCTAATGTTATAGAAAGCTCGGGCGCCGAACTGACACTTGGGCATATTTCTTAATTAGAGAAGGTTTTGCTGAAGGTCAGAAGAGATAGTGGAGGTGTTCATAGTTGGAGGCTAGAGGAGTTTGAAAGAGGTTGGAGGACGTGGAGACTGCAATGAAGGAAATCACGATCAATGCCTAAAAGGTGCAATCCATGTAGGCATGCCTATGTGCTGCTTAGGCTAGGCAGGCAGCTGAGCCACCGCCTAAACCTAGGTGTACACCCAGGTTGGCTAGGCGGAGGCTTTTTGAAATAATAGTTTGTAACAACCGTTAAATTTAGAAGCACTGGGATTATGATTCATAATAAACAGACATCCAGGTTATCCGGACACTTCATCTAGCCTCCCATATTTGTGTACGTACATTCCGTATCTATGTCCGTGTCGGACACTCCTTGAACACTTGTTGAATATGTACATACATTTATGTAGATGTGTACTCAATTTTATAACACACATTTTAGTTTAAAAAGCTTGTGATACACTTCTTGTACGTATATTTTACACTTCACCTCAAATTTATGTAACTCATTGGACTTAGAACAGGATTGTCTTAGCACATACCTAGTTCATAAATATGATTTTAAAGGGTTGTTTCGGTATCTAGCTCAAAAACAAGCATTATTTCAATTTATAATCTACTCAATAATAGAGACGTAAAAATGGTATAAGTATTTTAGATCTCATAACATGTGAATGGAAAGCAATATCGATCTCATATAGATTATTAATTTTGACATATATGTAATTATGTATATAGTCGTGGCCCATGTTCCAATAATCCTAACTTTTATAATTTTTCCGTGTCCTATTTCCGCACCCGTGTCCGTATCCATGCGACATAGACAAACATATATACATATAGAACAATAGAGAATCTAATCAAAGTCTGCTTAAAAGGCATACTGTCTAATCAAAATATAAAGTATCTAGAACTATTAATATTTACATAGCAAAAGGGGAAGCAAGCAAGTATGAATTGTTGATGGTGGACAGCCTTTACCGGGATTCTTCAGTAGAGTCGGCTTCAGAAGCAATATTATGTTTGATTTTATTGCAAGCGGTAGAACCAGCTCCTTTGTCAGAGCATGTGTATGAGTTAGTACTTTTTAGAAGGGTCTCAACTGTGTTGTGCACTAGGGTGCTCTAGGCAACCAATCCAAGGTAACTTACTATGTATTGCCTTCAAGCTGGAGTTGTGATTTGCAAAATCATGGTGAAAGACAAACTTGAATTTGTTTCTGTGAGCTTTGGTTATAATAAGGTTGTGTATTTTGAACAGCTTATTGTCCTAAAATCATATGAAATTGGTCTATTTTAGCTCTTTAAATTTGCATATTTTATTTCTATCTCAATTTTTTTTTTCATTTGACGTTAACAAAGGTCGAAACTATAATATTTAGAAGTATACCCTAATTACAGTTGCTCAAGTTTTGGAGCAGGGACATGGAGAATTTCCTCAAGGTCATGGTTAAAAATTAGCAAGTTAAGCTATCAGTATCATCCTTGACATCACTTGTGATATTGTACCTCAATGTTGTTTTCCCTTGATGATTGGCACATAGAGAAAATAATACAAAGAATTTTCATGCACATATTGCAAAAGGAAAGAAGCAGTTGAAAGCACTTGAAAAACTGATGACATTCGTTTCACACGACTCTTAGAAAACAAGAGATTGACAACCCAAGTGAAGAGAATTACTATAATGCGTATGCTTAATAGAAAATTCCAAAGACTAAAATTGTAATGCTCCACATAAAAATAGTGGCAGTGATTTGTTTGTGTTTACATTATACATAACAAAATCTCAAGTTCAAGAATCTAAAGAAGCAAATCAAAAAAGATACTACAATTTCTATCGGGGAATTGAATTTAACTCCCAACATTCTTTTGATAATGTAGAATAACCTTGAAGACAAACTTAAAGAACCTGATCAATCTATTCATACTCAAAAACTAAAAAAATAAAAATAAAAATGAAACTACATCTGCATCAAAACAGAAGCTATCAGATGCATATAACAAATTTGATCATATATGAATTCTACTAATTTAAATACCATTACTTATGGATGTAACCTTGAATTAATTTGTGCAATATTTTTCATAAATTTCACCCAAAAAGTATGCTCAAAGTAGATTTCGTAGGTAAATAGAATTTAAATAGTCACTTACTAAGATAAATCTTTAAACCTCTATGTGGAGTAGTCATTCTAGTTAGAATTTTCTAACCACTTAATACGTACTCTTGGAGGATTAGTGCTAATTATCTCTACTTAATTCACAGTCTTGCCTAAAACAGAATCTAAGTAGAAAGCTTGTTGAACATATCATTGTTATCGAGGCGCACGCCCCTGGCGCGGGGCGCTGCGGGCTGGGACAATTGCCACGCACACGCCGGGCGCGGCGCGCGCCTCCCTTGTGCCTCACGCGCGGCGCGCGCCTCGTGTGCGCTTGACACCTGCGTCATGTAATAGACTCTTTCTTCTGTTTTTTAAAAATAATTTACATATTACATATTTACATCATGTAATAGATTTTTTCTTGTTAGTTGCTAATCCATTCTCCATCTTTTCATGTTTAACCTATAAAAAGGAAACAATAATTAGTAATTTAGTATACTTGTTTGCTAATTGTAACTTCCTTCTCTAATTAGCATGCTAACTAAAAAATTATGAACATGTAAATATGTAATTGTTAGCTCCCTCCATTCTCCATCTTTTCATGCTAACTAGCAAATAACAATTAAGAATGCTAACTAGAAATTATGAACAATCATGTTTTATTAATCACTTAATTGTTACTTAAAAATACATATATCATATTTTAAATGAAAATGCATATTTCTTATTTGTTACTTGCTTGTTTTGTTTCATAGACTTTTGCTTTTGTTGGAGATTATCTTGCATTGTGATTTGTGGAAACTTATGAACTTATCTATGTTATGCATGCTAATTAAGACTCTTTCGTGATTTAGTAGGTAAAATTATATTTCTTGGTCTTTTTATGTGACAATTTATAAACATGTTGCTTATATATTTTTTTTTGTTTTATGTTGGAAAATATTAGTTTGAGTTGTGCGCCTTAATTCAGTGAGACGCGCGCATCATTGTGCGCCTTGCGCATGGTGCGCGTAAGGGGCCGCCTTGCGCCTCGATAACAATGCAACATATCAACTAATGTTTTGTTTAGTTTTCAATCGTAACTTTTAGTTTTCTTTCTATCCATTCTCAAAGTAGTTCTATATCAAACTTTCATATATGTTTCTCTCTAGAAAGTAAAAATCTAACAATGCACTGATATGAAAAGTGTTAAGCATTATAGAGTTGAGTCTACATCATCCTCAGTGCATAATTTAAAAAGCATCAAATCATTTAATATTTTGTGTGAAACCAAATTACTTACCGAATTTTTGTTAACAAAACCCATAATTATGTAAATTTAGTTATAAAGCAAAGCATGATGAAAAGAGATTACGGTCTTACTCATATTTTAGGAATTTAATAAATTTTATATGTCATGTCAAGTTATAGATGTTGGCAGAGAGGAGGGGGTGAATAGCGTTGCCTTGAAAACAATATTATTTTTAAAAAGTTTTGCAACTAAATAAGCGGAAACAAATAATCAACCAAACATTCAAACTCAAGCACAATAACTTTTACATGGTTCAGCACGATGCCTACATCCACAGAACCTACATCCACGAATTTCAGAGCAGTGAAATCGATCCGCTATCTAAGAAAGTATCGAACTCCCAAGTTCGTCCAAGCTATTACACCCAATCCTATCTGATGTCACCAATGTGTAAAGTTAATACAACTTTTAGATACTCACACCCAATCTATCCCACAACTAAGAATCCCAACGAGATCACTTATTCTTAACCCTGATCTACTAGTTTACAATTCAAATTGAAAGGTATTAAGTTGAAAATATGTCCCTAAACAATTGAGTTGATCTTTTGGAGATGATGTTGATGGCAATGCGAAGATCTCCTCTGAGTTGTAGCATGGACGTCGTCTTCAAACCTTCAAGAGATCTATAAGAAGAAAGGCTCTGAGAATAAACTTCCGATGAAGTATCCTAGCTCCAATCTTTTTTTCTCAAATTCTAAATATAATTTTCTGCAATTAGACTTCTCTTCTGATCAGGAAAATAACCCTTGAAGCCCTTACAAAGAATTATAAACTACAAACAAACGACTCAAATTACATCTCAAAAATCCAAATGTATTTGCCCAAACACGCGAACCGGCCTATTGAGATTCAGCTAGGCGGCTAAAATTAGCTTAGCCACTTGATTTAGACAAGGTTGCTGATAGCGGATCGCGGCGCGTCGCGGCGAGGGACCGCTAAGGCTATATCGGGCTATTGCGACGAAATCGCGGCAAATAGCGCATAGTCAAATAGCGGTCAAATTTAAATATATTTAAATATCCTAAATAATAAGAAAATTCATAAAAAAATCTAAAAATTCAATTAGTTATAAATTTCTTGTATTATCAATAAATAACAATTAATAAGCTTGTTGTATGAATAAAACTATGAAGAAATTCAAGAAATATAGTATCATAATATGTGTGATAGCGGGTTTAGCGGGTTTAGCCGCTTTTAACAACAAAAATCCGCTTTTAACCGCGAAAATCCGTTTGTAACCGCGAAAACCCGCTTTTAACCCGCTAAAATCCACTTTTACGCGCTATTCAAATGAATAGCGGATTTTTCCGCTTAAGCCAACCGCGAAACCCCTACGCGTAGCGCTGAAGGGCCGCGACCGCTATTTGCGCCGCTATAGCCCCGCTATTGGCCGCTATTTACAATACTGGATTTAGAGTCCAGCCGTCTCTGACAGAAAAACTGAGAAACCATCCTCTGTCTTGATAATATCAGCTAGCTCATTCTTTTGACTAGCTGATTTGATTTCTTTAAGCCGCTTGCTTCAAATGACCAGCCGACTAATGTCCCTCTTCAGCCTTGTGCATGTTTTCAGCTTTCTTTTGCATGTTTTTAGATATCTGTTTTTTTATGGCCAGACGACTGTTTTTGCTACTGTTGCTACTACTCAATTTTGCATAACACCATGTTCTTGCCATTCTTCTCTTATCATGACTTCATATACATGGTTAGGAGTAATTAAACACTTTCATAACCTACACTCTTCATCTCCAAAGATCATCAAATACATAAACGTTTGTTATTAATCAAATCGAGTTGATTGTGTGATCAACATCCAACAGTAGATTTTTTTTTGAGAATAAAACATCCGACAACAGATACCCTTTGAATTTAGATCATTTTCTCCTGAAAATATGTACACCCAAAAAAGCCAAGACATATGTACACTATGATACGCATAAATTGCTCAAAAGCAAAAGCCATCACTAGAGACTGATTTACAGCTAATCTCTAATGGTTGACATGTTCAGATTCACACTCCAAGTCAACATCTATTGGTTCGACCTCCTCAAGTTCCGATTCCAAGTCAATCTCTATTGTTTCAACCTCTTCAGGCTCTATTTATGAGTTAATCTCTATTGGTTTGATCTCTTGGGGTCCCGACTTGAGTCAATTTCTATGGTTCTCTGTTTTCTATTCCTCTGGCTCCATGTCTCGTATATCTCTAGCATCTTCTGAAGTCCAATGGGCCTACCATTCATCCACAAGAATCCTATTGTCTTCCAGATCATTGATGATTGCTATTTGTTCCCTGCTTCTTTCTTAATTACATGATCAGGGTAAGGATCAAGGCCTTTAGTGCCTCGCATGTAAAAGTCGTCTTGTGCTATGTTGTAATCAAACCAATTATTAGCCATATCCTCATCCATAAAAGAGTTAGGTAAATCCACATGTAAATGGTCTAGTTTTTGGCGATAGGCCAAAATCACGTTAGGATCTATCTCGTTCGAGGACTATGTTAATAAACCCTTAGAATCATGTGTCCTATAACTCTTGACGGGAATCTGAGGAATAATCTACATCCTCTTCAATTTGAGTCTTATTCTCGGTTGAATCTTCCGTTCTTATGATGAGACCACTGATCAGTACCAAGGACATAAGTTTCAAAGAGTCACTACTAGCACCAATAGTAACCATCAAGAAAGCTAAGTACACAATTTGTTTTTATGTAGATTACATTTAATACTTATAAATCAACTGTGTTTTGATTTTTTTTGTAAAACTTATAAGGGGCTGAACAAGAAAAGTAAGCCTCTTGAATAAAAGGAACATAAATTTCAATATGATTGGAGTATTATGCAATAATGTGTTGCTTTTAACACCCAAAGTTCAAATGATTGCTGCTGGTGTTTTCCTGAAAGCTCATGCACTGTGTAAGCAACTAGAAATGAGAAATGCATGTCAACTCTACCAATAGCTTGGCACCTCCATTTTGTATAGAGTTACTTAGAGTGACTAAGACTATATAATCTGACAGAACTATGCTCATATGCATGTGCTTGATCATGACCCCAAAGAATTATAGCGACATAACATATTTATTGGTGATCTTATGTTGCCAACTAAGTCTTGGCATTTCATGAGTAAAAGGACTATCTTTGATGTGCAGGCATATGCACGTGAAATTGATGAGCACAAGAAAACTTTGCTTCTTGTTAATAAGGCTGATCTTTTGCCATTAACTGTGAGGTAAGTGGTAATAATCATCTTTCAACTTTCATAAAATTTCTGTTTGAAACAAATTAATACTAAATCTTTGATCTTCAGACAAAAATGGGCAAACTACTTCGACGCTCATGGAATTCTCTTTCTATTTTGGTCTGCGAAAGCTGCCTCCGCTTCTCTCGAAGGCAAATCATTGATCAGCTTAAATGAATCTCCTGGTAGTGAAGTTGCAGATACGAAGATCTATGGCAGAGACGAGCTCTTGGCTCGATTACAAGCCGAAGCAGAGGCAATTGCATCCCTTAGAAAGGTTCCAAACAAAAATGAAACTCATGGAAGCAGTTCTTCAGCATCGAAGCACGTAGTTGTGGGCTTCGTTGGCTACCCTAATGTAGGAAAGAGCTCAACGATTAACGCTTTGGTTGGCGGAAAGAGGACGGGAGTCACCTCGACCCCTGGAAAAACAAAGCACTTCCAAACGCTCATCATATCCGATGAGCTGATGCTCTGTGACTGCCCGGGTCTAGTCTTCCCTTCATTTTCCAGCTCCAGATACGAAATGATCGCGTCAGGAGTGCTGCCTATAGACCGAATGACTGAGCACAGAGAAGCTGTTCAAGTTGTAGCAAACCGAGTCCCACGACAAATCCTCGAGAATGTATATCACATCACTTTGCCAAAGCCAAAAGCTTATGAATCACAAACAAGGCCACCATCGGCTTCAGAGCTTCTGAGAACTTACTGTTCATCTCGTGGGCATGTAAGCTCTAGTGGTCTCCCTGATGAAACAAGGGCAGCTCGTCAAATTTTGAAAGATTTCATCGACGGGAAGATTCCACACTATGAACTGCCCCCAGGAACAATCAATGATGAACTGGGAAATGAATCGGATGCAAGCGATTCAGACGAGGAAGTACTAGAGGAACCGAGCTTGGATCAGGCGTTGGATGATCTCGAGTCCTTTGAGTTGTCTGGTGGAGTGTTGGGCAAAACTGCTGCTAGAGCTAAGAAGAAGAATGTGGGGGAAAGTTACAAGCATCATAAGAAGCCACTGAGGAAGAAAGATAGATCGTGGAGAGTTGGGAATGATAATGGTGATGGGATGCCTATAGTAAGAGTGTTTCAGAAGCCTGCTGTTAATTTCGATGCCATAAAAGCTTCCAATTTGAACTGAGGACTGTCAATTAAAATTGTGTATCGTTTGATAAAAGGTGACTTGTTTCTGGTACCATCTGTGGCTTGTTAAGCTGTTTCAATGATGTACAGTATGTGATCATGGTATTATTGTCTTCCTGGCCATTGTAATTGGGGTTTTTACGTTAAAATCACATTTACTTTTATCAAAATTGTTGCCTACCACATTTTGAAGTTTTTTTTAAATGAATATCACGTTGACTTGCGAACATGTTTGTAATGTTACGCATATTTGCGTTTTCAGCCAAAAAAAAACATGTGAAATGACAAAAATATCATGATCCCAAACACATGAAAAGGAATTTTTTTAAGTTTCAGTCCTCAAATGTTTCCTCTTTTGAAATCAGACCTCAAAATCATCATATTTTGAAATTAGTGTCGTAGCCATCTTTGACCGACCGACGTCATCCCGGTTGGAGAGAGTTGTAGGGAGGCGGATTTGTCGATCTTTTGCACCTTGCCTAGGGTTTCAAGGTGGTATTTTCTTGGATTGGAGGGGGAGGCAAGATTGAATGGAGATGAGGTTAGGAGGCAAGATTGAATGGAGATGAGGTTAGGGTTTGGGGGAAGATTGGAGTTTTTTTTTCTTTTTTTGGATTGGAAGGAGGGATGAGGATTGAGGGGAGATGAGGTTAAGGTTTGGGGATTGGGTCAGGGTTTGGGGAGTTGGGTAAAGAGATTCGTGGTTGTTTGAGAGAGAGGGAGGGGGAGAGAGAGAGAGATACTTGAGGGACTAATTCAAAATATGGATGACTAATATTGAAAAACCCCTTAAATTTATAATTAATTAGGACATAAGTACAAAGCACATGCCTTGGTTAGGGGTAAAATGGTCAGTTCACGTGTTTTTTCTTGCTAAAAATGCAAATAGGTGTGATATTGCAAACATATTGGCAAGTAAATGTGATATTGATAAATAAACAAAAAAAAACTATTAAAGATGAAAAGTAGCAATTTTAATAAAAGTAAGGGAAAAATGTGTCCAGGCCCCAAAAACAGAAACTTCATGTGCTGCAGCCCCTCCTAGTTTACCCCATGTGGTTCAGCCCCTTGAAGTGTGACATTTTGTGCTGCAGCCCTTTTTTTAACAATTATTACATGCCAGCTAAGATAAAATCCCCAAAATAACATTATCACCTCTCCTCAATCCTTCAAACCCAGTTCTCTCTCTCTCTCTCTCTCTCTCTCTCTCTCTCTCTCTCTCCTCTCTCTTTAAAAACAAGGGCTTTCTCAAGCTCGTCTCCCTGGCCCTCGCCCTCCTCGCCGTCGCCATCGAGATCAAAGGAATACAAATCAATTTTCCTTTATTTTTTTTTACTGCAAATTTTCCAACAGCTCGCCGTCGCTCCCCGTCTCACCCTCGACTACGCCAGAGTTCGCCGCTGTGCCTGCCACTTTTGAACCCTATAGTATGGTAGGCCGGAGGAGGATGACCAAGAGAAAAGAGTGCATGATGCCCAAGAAAAGTGAAAATGAAGGGGTTGCAGGCACAAGGCCACTCTTTTTTTTTGGAATTTAATGAGAAGCCACTGCTTGTTAAGGAGATTGTTAGTCAAGATGGCGAAGAGATGTCTGTTGGGTTTGAAATTTTAAGAGCTGATCTTGGTGCTGGAGCTGAGGAAGGAGATGGCGAAACTTTTTTTGATAAATTTGATGTTGGTATTCTTAACTTTGCTTGGATTTTGTCATGGAGTATTCTCCCTGAAGAAATGTTGAATGCCTTAACTTGCAGGAATTTGATGCTAAAATTTGATGTTGGTATTCTTATCTTCGCTTGGATTTCGTGTTCGTGTTAGGTCTAACTCAGTTAATGTTAGCTCTAAATAGTTAGTGTTCTAATTTAGAACTAACAAGAACTGAGTTAGAACTAACAGGAACTGAGTTAGAACTAACATAAACCCAGTTAGACCTAACATGAGTTAGAACTAATTGGAAAGCTGGAGTCGTGCTCAAGCCGTGAAATGCCGCGTGCGATTTTCTCAAGGAATCAAAACACTTAAACAATTTGATTTGCATATAAGTTGGCTCCATAACCCGTATAATAGGTATCCAAACCGATGGTTCTGGGACTAAATTCATACCACAAATGCTCTCATTCTCTACCCACTGATTTTTTTGTCTTTCATGTTCCATGATCACATACTAATTTGGATTTAGCATTTTTATTTTATATGCTTTTCAGAATTAGTGCAGCATTATTCCAAAAACCGACGCCCAAATCCTGCTGTATCACGGCTGTTCCTCTCTTCGCTCCTTGCAAATCCTTGTCGTGTTGTTAACAACGTCGACACGATCACTGAAAAAAATCAGTGGGTAGAGAATGAGAGCATTTGTGGTATGAATTTAGTCCCAGAACCATCGGTTTGGATACCTATTATACGGGTTATGGAGCCAACTTATATGCAAATCAAATTATTTCGTAACTATCATTGTATAAATTAGAATTAACTTGGTATAAAATAGAACTAACATTGTATAAATTAGAACTAACTTGGTATAAATTAGAACTAATGTGGTATAAATTAGAACTAACGTGGTTAAAATTAGAACTAATTTGTTATAAATTAGAACTAACTTGTTATAAATTAGAACTAATATGGTTAAAATTAGAACTAACGTGGTATAAAATAGAACTAACTTGGTATAAATTAGAACTAACGCGGTATAAAATAGAACTAACGTGGTATAAATTAGAACTAACCTGGTATAAATTAGAACTAACGTGGTATAAAATAGAACTAACGTGGTATAAAATAGAACTAACGCAGTATAAAATAGAACTAACGCGGTATAAAATAGAACTAACTTGGTATAAATTAGAACTAACCTGGTATAAATTAGAACTAACGTGGTATAAAATAGAACTAACATGGTATAGAATAGAACTAACACTGTGCAGATTAGAACTAACACGCTACAGAATAGAACTAACACTGTGTAGATTAGAACTAACACGCTACAGAGTTAGTTCTATTTTTATACCAAGTTAGTTCTATCGCTACAGAATAGAACTAACACTGTGTAGATTAGAACTAACACGCTACAGAGTTAGTTCTATTTTTATACCAAGTTAGTTCTATTTTATACCACGTTAGTTCTATTTTATACCAAGTTAGTTCTATTTTATACTAAGTTAGTTTTATGTTATAACAAGTTAGTTCTAATTTTAACCCCATTAATTCTAATTTTAACCACTCTCCGTGCGCCTTTCCTATTTGGGTACCGTAGGCTCTAACCAAACAAGTACCTAACAACAAATAATTACAACAAATCACAGGATTGTGATAGTTATGGAATGGCATTTTTATTTTATATGCTTTTCAGAATTAGTGCAACATTATACCAAAAACCGACGCCCAAATCCTGCTGTATCACGGTTGTTCCTCTCTTCGCTCCTTGTAAATCCTTGTCGTGTTGTTAACAACGTCGACACGATCACTGAAATCACCATATTCTTTCGATAATTAATTTACTAATCAATGCATAATGCGTATTTGGGAGTTTGCAACATCTGCAGAAAGCTTTCTTGTGCCATTTCGTAACTATCATTGTATAAATTAGAACTAACATGGTATAAAATAGAACTAATATTGTATAATTGTGCCATTTCGTAACTATCATTGTATAAATTAGAACTAACTTGGTATAAATTAGAACTAACGTGGTATAAAATAGAACTAACGTGGTATAAATTAGAACTAACTTGGTATAAATTAGAACTAACGCGGTATAAAATAGAACTAACGTGGTATAAATTAGAACTAACTTGGTATAAATTAGAACTAACGCGGTATAAAATAGAACTAACGTGGTATAAATTAGAACTAACTTGGTATAAATTAGAACTAACGCGGTATAAAATAGAACTAACGTGGTATAAATTAGAACTAACTTGGTATAAATTAGAACTAACGTGGTATAAAATAGAACTAACGTGGTATAAATTAGAGCTAACGTGGTATAAAATAGAACTAACGTGGTATAAATTAGAATTAACTTGGTATAAATTAGAACCAATGCGGTATAAAATAGAACTAACGTGGTATAAATTAGAACTAACATGGTATAGAACAGAACTAACACTGTGCAGATTAGAACTAACACGCTACAGAATAGAACTAATACTGTATAGATTAGAACTAACACGCTACAGAATAGAACTAACACTATGTAGATTAGAACTAACACGCTACAGAATAGAACTAACACTGTGTAGATTAGAACTAACACGCTACAGAATAGAACTAACACTATGTAGATTAGAACTAATACGCTACATAATAGAACTAACACTGTGTAGATTAGAACTAACACGCTACAGAGTTAGTTGTATTTTTATACTAAGTTAGTTCTATTTTATACCACGTTAGTTCCATTTTATACCAAGTTAGTTCTATTTTATACTAAGTTAGTTTTATGTTATAACAAGTTAGTTCTAATTTTAACCCCATTAATTCTAATTTTAACCACTCTCCGTGCGCCTCTCTCATTTGGGTACCGTGGGCTCCAACCAAACAAGTACCTAACAACAAATAATTACAACAAATCACATGATTGTGATAGTTACGTAATGGCACAAGAAAGCTTTCTGCAGATGCCGCAAACTCCCAAATGCTCATTATGCATTGATTAGTGAATTAATTATCGAAAGAATATGGTGATTTCAGTGATCGTGTCGACGTTGATAACAACACGGCAAGGATTTAATTTGCAAGGAGCGAAGAGAGGAACAGCCGTGATACAGCAGGATTTGGGCGTCGGTTTTTGGAATAATGCTGCACTAATTCTGAAAAGCATATAAAATAAAAATGCTAAATCCAAATTAGTATGTGATCATGGAACAGGAAAGACAAAAAAATTAGTGGGTAGAGAATGAGAGCATTTGTGGTATGAATTTAGTCCCAGAACCATCGGTTTGGATACCTATTATACGGGTTATGGAGCCAACTTATATGCAAATCAAAATAAAAAAGGACATCTATCAAGATTGTTTAATCTATGACATTACTCACGGGAACTTATATGCAAATCAAATTATTTAAGTGTTTTGCTTCCTTGAGGACATCGCACGCGGCATTTCACGGCTTGAGCACGACTCCAGCTTTCCAATTAGTTCTAACTCATGTTAGTTCTAACTGGGTTTATGTTAGTTCTAACTCAGTTCCTGTTAGTTCTAACTCAGTTCTTGTTAGTTCTAAATTAGAACACTAACTATTTAGAGCTAACATGAACTGAGTTAGAACTAACACGAACACGAAATCCAAGCGAAGATAAGAATACCAACATCAAATTTTAGCATCAAATTCCTACAAGTTAAGGCATTCAATATTTCTTCAGGGAGAATACTCCATGACAAAATCCAAGCAAAGATAAGAATACCAACATTAACTTTATCAAAAAAAGCTTCGCCATCTCCTTCCTCAGCTCCAGCACCAAGATCAACTCTTAAAATTTCAAACCCAACAGGCATCTCTTCGCCATCTTGACTAACAATCTCCTTATAGCAGTGGCTTCTCATTAAATTTCAAAAAAAAAAAAGAGTGGCCTTGTGCCTACAGCCCCTTCATTTTTACTTTTCTTGGGCATCATGCACTTTTTTCTCTTTGTCATCCTCCTCCGGCCTACCATACTATAGGGTTCAAAAGTGGCAGGCGCAGCGGCGAAGTCCGGCGTAGTCGAGGACGAGACAGGGAGCGGCGGCGAGCTATCGCGACGAGGTCGGGCGAAGGAAAGGAGGGGAGGCGGCGGCGAACTCGGGGGAGGCTTGGGTGCCTGGGCGGAGGTGGCGACGACGAGGAGGGCGAGGGCCAGGACGACGAGCTTGAGAAAGCCCTTGTTTTTAGAGAGAGAGGGGGAGAGAGAGAGAGAGAGAGAGAGAGAGAGAGAGAGAGAGAGAGAACTGGGTTTGAAGGATTGAGGAGATGAGATAAGGTTATTTTGGGGATTTTAGCTTAGCTGGCATGTAATAATTGCTAAAAAGAGGCTGCAGCACAAAATGTTACACTTCAAGGGGCTGAACTACATGGGGGAAACTAGGAGGGGCTGCAGCACATGAAGTTTCTGTTAAAATTTTGGGGCCTGGACACATATTTCCCTAAAAGTAAAGATAGATTTGATTTAAAAACCCTAATAATTAACTTGTAGATCTTCAGCAGGACACTTGGGAGGCATCACAATGTACCGCATCTATTCTAGTATGAAATTATTTAGGGGCTTTTATTAAATCAGAATCTTATCCTTACTTTAGGGGAAATATGTGTCCATGAGCCCCAAATTTTTTAACAGAAACTTCATGTGCTGCAGCCTCCTCCTAGTTCGCCATGTATGGTTCAGCCCTTGAAGTGTACTTTTGTAACTTGTAGATCTTCAGCAGGACACTTGGGAGGCATCACAATGTACCGCATCTATTCTAGTATGAAATTATTTAGGGGCTTTTATTAAATCAGAATCTTATCCTTACTTTAGGGGAAATATGTGTCCATGAGCCCCAAATTTTTTAACAGAAACTTCATGTGCTGCAGCCTCCTCCTAGTTCGCCATGTATGGTTCAGCCCTTGAAGTGTACTTTTGT
>NC_033799.1:72234423-72271172 GCF_001876935.1 Asparagus officinalis | reverse complement strand
CATGCAATCTTAGAAAATCCCTTTTAAGATTTTCTCACTTAATTATCATAATTGATGTCAGTTACATCAAGTTGTTCCTTGCGTGATAACTTTTGACAATAATAATCTAAAGATCTCTACATATTAGCATTGATTATTAAGTTGTTAAAAATATTTCTTTATGTATCGAGCAAGAATTAGTGGTAAAAAATAAAAATAAAAATAAAAGGGCTAGATTAGATATTCTTGTTCGATCTATTAACTTCACTTATGAGAATCTCTAATAATTTAGAAGGGTTTAGTATTATTTTGAAAGTTTAGGAATGTCTTTAATATTATTTTGTAAAGTATCAATTCATCCAACAAGCTCGCTTAAGCAGCTTCAGTGGAAAATGGGTGCAACTGTGCAAGGCTACTTTATTATGACTTCGTTGAATAGGATCGAAAATATTTTCAACTATCCAACGAAGTCAAAAATGGATGCAAGGCTACTTTATTATGACTTCGTTGGATAGGATTGAAAATATTTTCCAACTTTTTTCTAAAAAAAATATGAACCTAAAATGATAAAAAAAAAATCCCAAGCTTCAAGCTTTTCGAGTGGCTGTGGGATTTCTCCATCGAGAACATTTAGGTTCTATCTAGATTCATTCATATATAAAGTTTAGCATTCAAATGGTGCATGTTATAAGGGCAAGAGAGACTGTTTCTTTTGGTTTTATCGAGATTTAGAGGGTATTTTTGTGAATAACCATGATCTAAGTGGTACATATGCAATGACCTAGAGATGGCAAACAGATCGACCCCACCCGACCCGACGCATATAAAATTTGATCCAACCCATGTAATATTGACTCGACCCAATTCTATGCCTTTGACTGGTCCTCACGTGATAGGAATTAGTTTGGTTAATTAGAGTACTGACTTTCTTGATACAAAAAAAATTATTTATATGGTGCAAGTTTATGAATGGTTAGATTAAATCATGGGAAAAATGCTTCCAGCCCCCAAAACGAATGAAAACAAGCTTCCCACCCCCAAGACTTTTTCAACGGGTGTTTTACCCCCAAAAGTAAATTTTTTGTTCTCTGAGCCCCCAAAACACAAAGCTCAATGAATTTCACACAGGGAAAGACTATAATACCCATTCTCTCTCTCTCTCTCTCTCTCTCTCTAACCCTACAATCCCTCTGCTCTCCCTCCTCCCTCCTCCCTCTCTCCACCCGCCGCCACCACCCTCCTCCTGCCATCCTCGCCTTCTCTGCCGCCGTCGCTGCGGCCATCCATAGCATCCTCAAGATCCACAACATAGAGAAAACCCGGCGCGGTTCGAGGAGTACAGAGAGATCGTCCGCTCGAGGGCCGAGCGAAACTCCGACGATGAGCGCTGCATAGCCGACGGGAACGAGCGACTGAGGTTTTACTGGTTCATGATTCTCTGCGCGGTGGGTTTCATGGGACCGTGGGAGCGTGCGGGAGGACATGTTCATGGGAGTGTGGGAGCGTGGGAGGACCTGTTCGTGGGAGCGTGGGAGCGTGCGGGAGGACTCGCCCAACCCAAGAACAATAATAATAAGAAGAAGGACAAGATTGATAGTAATTACAACCTGCCCCCTGACCTTGGCTGCTCCTGCTTTGGATGCTACAAGAGCTTCTGGGCTCGTTGGGATGCCTCACCCAACCGCCATGTCATCCACCTCATCCTCGATGCCTTTGAAGAGACCCTTGAATCGAAGGAGGCCAACAGCAAGTAGAAGAGGGGGTTGAAGAGTAAAAAGATTGATTTTGATGAGGTTTTGGCGAAAGAGATGAGCGCCCATGAGGAGAAAGTTGATGATGATGGCCATGATGATGGGTGCGGGCATGTTACTAATTACCAACGCTAAAACTATTACCACCAAAAAACTTTAAAATAACCCAAATAAAAATATATCGGTTGCTTGTTAAAATTACTCCCTCATTAGAATGTCCTACATTGGTTGTTAAGGTTGTATGTTGGTTGTTAATGTTACGCGTTTGTTGTTAAGGTTACGTATTGGTTGTTAAGGTTCTACATGTTGCTTGTTAAGGTTACGGGTTGGTTGTTAAGACTACGCGTTGGTTGTTAAGGTTACGGGTTACTTGTTAAGGTTACGGATTGGTGTTAACGTTATACGGGTTGATTGTTAAGGTTACGGGTTGCTTGTTTAACAATCAACGACTCGTAACCTTAACAACCAACCCGTAATCTTAACATCCAACCCGTAATCTTAACAACAAACGCGTAACCTTAACAACAAACGCGTAACTTTAACAAGCAACCCGTAACCTTAACAAACAACATGTATAACCTTAACAACCAACCCGTAACATTAACAACAAACACGTAACCTTCATATTAACGAATCCTGAGGATATCTCTGACCGATTATTAGGCTCTGAAAAACACGCTAATTGAAGAAAAATGTAAACTTGGACCTAACAAACAAGGTGAAATCTCGACATCACAATAACAGCAGAACAAGGACCAGTGAAGCAAACAAAATGCACCAAAACATCAAATCCAAGCTCGACGGGGGAAAAACGTGTTGATTCCGACAGAGAGATCTTGAGTGTTCTGTATATTTAGAGTAACTTTTAGACGATATAGGAAGTCTAGATGCACTATTTTTATGCATGTTGGCCCGCCCATCCATGTTAACGTCTTTAATAGGTAACCAAAATAAATTTATATATTTTTCAAGAACACTCGCTTTTTTGTAATAACTCTTAATATGGCAACATCTTTTAATTAATATGCATGGCACTATTCACAACATTTCTCAAGCTTCAAGCTACGTTCAGGAGTTTACATATTTCTTCAATTAGCGTGTTTTTCAGAGCCTAACAATCCGACAGAGAGATCCTCAAGATCCGTTAATATGAAGGTTACGTGTTTGTTGTTAATGTTACGGGTTGGTTGTTAAGGTTATACGTGTTGCTTGTTAAGGTTACGAGTTGCTTGTTAAGGTTACGCGTTTGTTGTTAATGTTACTGGTTGGTTGTTAAGGTTACGGGTTGGTTGTTAAGATTACGGGTTGGTTGTTAATGTTATATGGTTTGCTTGTTAAGGTTACGAGTTGATTGTTAAACAAGCAACCCGTAACCTTAACAATCAACCCGTATAATGTTAACACCAATCCGTAACCTTAACAAGTAACCCGTAACCTTAACAACCAACGCGTAGTCTTAACAACCAACCCGTAACCTTAACAAGCAACCTGTATAACATTAACAACCAATACGTAACCTTAACAACAAACGCGTAACATTAACAACCAACATATAACCTTAACAACCAATGTAGGACATTCTAATGGGGGAGTAATTTTAACAAGCAACCGGTATATTTTTATTTGGGTTATTTTAAAGTTTTTTTGGTGGTAATAGTTTTAGCGTTGGTAATTAGTAACATGCCCGCACCCATCATCATGGCCATCATCATGGCAGGAGGAGGGCGGCGGCGGCGGGTGGAGAGGTGGGGGGGGGGGGAGGGAGAGCAGAGGGATTGCAGGGTTAGAGAGAGAGAGAATGGGTATTATAGTCTTTCCCTGTGTGAAATTCATTGGGCTTTGTGTTTTGGGGGCTCAGAGAACAAAAAATTTACTTTTGGGGGCAAATGGCAGGAGGAGGGCGGCGGCGGCGGGTGGAGAGGTGGGGGGGGGGGGAGGGAGAGCAGAGGGATTGCAGGGTTAGAGAGAGAGAGAATGGGTATTATAGTCTTTCCCTGTGTGAAATTCATTGGGCTTTGTGTTTTGGGGGCTCAGAGAACAAAAAATTTACTTTTGGGGGCAAAGCACCCGTTGAAAAAGTCTTGGGGGTGTGAAGCTTGTTTTCATTCGTTTTGGGGGCTGGAAGCATTTTTCCCTTAAATCATTCAAGGCTATGTAAAAGTCACATTTTCCCAGGTATCTGTTCGATCGTAGTTCTTGGGTGTAGACGGTCCTTTGAGACATGTTTTTCAGTAGCTTGTGGCATTTCTTTTGAGACATTTGGATGTATCTTCTTTTATTTCATTCAGATAGATATAGATCCTTTGAGACCCTTGTTGTTCTTAAAAGATCTTTTTTATTCTCTAGTTTAAATTTTATTTTTTGATATTCTAATTCTATACATGCTCTGTATATAGATTTTGTGAAAAAATTTATAAGTATGATATTTTCATTTCAATAGACGTGAATGCAGATATTTAAAAAAATCATGGTTACATTGTTGACTGAGTTATGCTAATATAATTGTATTTTTAGAACTGGGGCGTGTCAATTTCTATAGAATTTGACTTTTTGAAGTTGTATTTTGCAATTTTGAAACATTCAGCGCGTTTTCTGTAAATTTCAAAATTTTCAAGTTGATGTTTATAAATTATAGATTTTTTACTGTTTATATGTTTTGAAATTTGTGCAGAATGTTTCTATAAAATTTGAATTTTGAGGGTGTATTTTGTAATTTTTTAAACTTTCATGGTGTTTTCTATAAATTTCAAAATTTCCACTGTGTTGTTTATAACTTATAAATTTTTTACTTTTTGTAAGTTTTGATATTTCTAGGGTGTGTTTCTATAAAAGTTTTGAAACTTGAGCTTATATTTAGCAATTTTCAAAACTTTTAGTAAAAGTTTTGGAATTTGAGCTTATATTTTGCAATTTTAATACTTTTAGGGTGTTTTTTGCAAAACTCAAAACTTTTAGTACGTTTTTGTAATTTATAAATTATAAAAATTTTACTATTTGTAAGTTTTGCTTTTTTAGTTTTTATAAATTTTGTCTTACTTTGGGTGTTTTTTGCAACTTTTAAAACGATCGGGCGTTGTTTGCAAATTTCAAAATTTTCATTGTGACATTTATAGTTATAGATTGTGTACTATTTATAGGTTTTGATTTTTTTGGGGTGTGTATTTGTCAAATTTGACTTATTTAAGATTCTTCTGTAACTTTTGAAACTATCATGAAGCTTTCTGTAAATTTCAAAAATTTCATGGCACTGTTTGTAAGTTATAGATATTGTAATATTTGTAGGGTTTGATATTGCTGTGTGTGTTTTTATAAATTTGACTTTTTGTAAATAATTTAAATTTTTTGAAATTTTATGGTGTTTCTAGCAAATTTTAAAATTTTCATGGTGTTGTTTTTAATTTATAGATTTTTTTTCTATTTAGTAAGTTTTGATATTTTCAAGTTTTTTAATTTTTGAACATTTTCATGGTTTTCTATGTAATTTATATATTTGGTAGTGTTTGTAAATAGTAATATTTTATGTGTGTGTTTTTATAAATTGTAATATTTAATGGGCGTGTTTTTATAAATTTTAGTTTACTTTAGGTGTTTTTTGAAACTTTTAAAACTATCGGGCGTTGTCTGTAAATTTCAAAATTTTCATAGTGACATTTATATTTATAGATTGTGTACTATTTATAGGTTTTGATTTTTTTGGGGTGTGTATTTGTCAAATTTGACTTATTTAAGATTCTTCTGTAACTTTTGAAACTATCAGGAAGCTTGCTGTAAATTTCAAAAATTTCATGGCACTGTTTGTAAGTTATAGATATTGTAATATTTGTAGGGTTTGATATTGCTGTGTGTGTTTTTATAAATTTGACTTTTTGTAAATAATTTAAATTTTTTGAAATTTTATGGTGTTTCTAGCAAATTTTAAAATTTTCATGGTGTTGTTTTTAATTTATAGATTTTTTTTCTATTTAGTAAGTTTTGATATTTTCAAGTTTTTTAATTTTTGAACATTTTCATGGTTTTCTATGTAATTTATATATTTGGTAGTGTTTGTAAATAGTAATATTTTATGTGTGTGTTTTTATAAATTGTAATATTTAATGGGCGTGTTTTTATAAATTTTAGTTTACTTTAGGTGTTTTTTGAAACTTTTAAAACTATCGGGCGTTGTCTGTAAATTTCAAAATTTTCATAGTGACATTTATATTTATAGATTGTGTACTATTTATAGGTTTTGATTTTTCTGGGGTGTGTATTTGTCAAATTTGACTTATTTAAGATTCTTCTACAACTTTTGAAACTATCAGGGAGTTTTCTACAAAATTTAAAAATTTCATGGCACTATTTGTAACTTATAGATTTTGTAATATTTGTAGGTTTTGATATTGCTGTGTGTGTTTTTGTAAATTTGACTTTTTGAGGGTGTAGTTTAAAATTTTTGAAAATTTAGGGTGTTTCTTGTAAATTCTAAAATTTTCATGGTGTTGTTTATAATTTATAGAGTTTTTACTATTTTGTAAGTTTTGATATTTTCAAGTTTTTTTTAATTTTCGAATATTTTCTTGGTTTTCTATGTAATTTATGGTTTTTGTAGTGTTAGTAAATAGTATATTAACTGATTCGAGCACGCATGCCTCAGAAATTAATAGGGGTGAAAAGAATATCCATATTCACAAAAACACAAGTATTCGTTAAGATACTGATGTGGTTACTAAATATCCATATCTAATAAGATATCATCAAGGATATGGTTATATGGTGAAATATTTTTATCAATATCCGAAATATCCTAATATATATATTGTAATTAATTTGATCCTTAGATTAATAGATTTGAGGTTAATTTTGATGAT
This sequence comes from Asparagus officinalis, assembly GCF_001876935.1. Taxonomy (NCBI): domain Eukaryota; kingdom Viridiplantae; phylum Streptophyta; class Magnoliopsida; order Asparagales; family Asparagaceae; genus Asparagus; species Asparagus officinalis. The sequence continues at coordinate 72,264,595 of NC_033799.1, read as the reverse complement.
CAAGAGATCTAATCTTAGCTTTTTAGATATACATAACATATTAGTGAACTCTTTTGTAACTTTTTTATATATACTAAAACTAATGGGGTTACAACTACTTCTGAGCTACAGTAGCACCTAATAATTTTGTAACTCTATTAGTTTTAGTATGTATAAAAAAAGAAGTTAGTTTTACTCATTAGCCCAAATTTTAATGTAATCTAATTTTTTTAGCCCAAACGAAGCTACACTGTACCAAAGCACTGTAGGAATAGTGGATGTCAACTAGCATTATAAAATATATAATATATATTGAAGGTTATTCCCTATAGATTCAAGTTTCACTTAATTTATTTTTAAGCACAAAATTCTCACATAAAGGGCTTTGTTGCCTAAATTCAAAGGTTTACTTCCTTGTATTTATACATATCCACTTCTAAGAACACTCTTTGTTATAATATGAAAATGACTAAGTGTTAATCCTCTTCTAGGAGTCGACACGTGCCCTAAACTAGCTACTACATCACACCAACTCAGGCCTATACAAGACGAGTCGAATGACGTCATTTATTGACCCTTCCCAAGAGGGGCCGAGCCGAAAGGTGTCCTCACTCAGACCCCGCCGTTTAAAGATAATTCCTTGCCTCTTCATTTTGCAAAAACGAAGTCGAAGAGTTCTGAATCTAAAATGGCCAAGTTAAAAGGCGTCATTTATTGACACCCTCACAAAACTGAGACGAAATGTGGTCATTCTTGAACTCCACGCCAACAACCGATCACTATTGCATTAAATACATTGTCGGAGTCATCATTACATCGACCCCAAAAGTCATAATGACACATCAGACCTCGTCATCATAGTCACAATCACATTAATCACATAGGTGACTTATACTACCCACAGTCGACACCTGTAAAGCATCAGCTGAATAAACTGACTGCTTGGACTATGCCAAATTACACAATTGCCCTCCTGTGTTAGAAATCTTGACCCCAATATTAGTTTGTTTTGAAGATAACAAATATTATATGTTGTGTGTATTATGTGCTAACATTTGTTTTACAGTATCAGAGCTATATCAACAAATATTATATGTTGTGTGTATTATGTGCTAACATTTGTTTTACAGTATCAGAGCTATATCAACAATTATATTCAAAGAGATACTCAAGACATAGATGAGTTCAAGGCAAAATGAAGCAAAGAAGAAGATATAGTATTATTGTCAAAATGTAAATTTATATTTTCTTTGCTTAAAAATTTGTAAAAGCCTTGATCACTCACACACATGTACACACATAGTATTAGAACACACTAACACATGCTTAGTGTGTTGGTTAACAATAGAAATCCACTATGTTAGCCATTAGAGGTTATAGATATTGAGTGAGTCTTAAAACATTTCATTTATACCCCTTAGAAATTAGAATATGAAAAAACTCAAAAGACCAAAGTTGTAGGTCTTTTCAACAGATTTCCAACAAATCTTAAATTACCTCATTCCGATGTCGGATGAGAAAGTTACAGCAAAAATACTAAAAACATAATTCCAGAATCTTTGAGTTTACAGTGTAGTCGACTACTATGCCTTGTAGTCGACTACTAAGCAATTTTCTGACTTCATAGAGTCTGTTTAGACTCAGTGTAGTCGATTACTATGACTTGTAATCGACTACAGATGTAGTTTTTTCAGATTTCAAGTTTTAAATAAGTGACTGTTTATAGCCGTTTTGTGGACATTAATTGGGTTTAAAATTATGTCATTTCAGAGGCTATAAATAGGTTTAAACATCAGAAAACAAGCACCAAGTTTTGCACTTGTAAGATTCACATATTGTGCAAATTAACTCTCTAAACTTTTAGTTTTTCGATCTGGTTTTCCATAAAAGAGAGTTTTTGATATTGCCTTTGCTCCTATCATTCTTAGAGCTTGTTTAGGCAATATTCAAAGAGTTAAAAGATTGATAAGCCACGGTTACACGTTCACATTCACATCAAGGCTTATAGGATTGGAATTGTACATTGATTCAAGGAATGTTCTCTCAGGTTTGAGAGGGTTGATCTCTTGGTCTAGAGATCAGTGTGACGATTGACATGGTCTTGTCAATTGGGTTGCAATTTGCATGGTCTTGTAAATTGGTCAGGTTTACTTTTGATTTTGTAAGGTTTCAAAATCGTAGTAGAAACTCTCAAGCGGGATTTGCTTGAGGACTGGATGTACACCGGGGAGGTAGAAGCAGTATACATGTTTGTGTTTGTGATGTTCACTTTCTGAGATTGTCATTCTTTCTTTGCACTTTATGATCTACTTTGCAAACTCACCCTCTAGTGTTTAAATGTAAAGCTTCCGCAGATTTATAAGGGAACGTTCTATTCTTAAGGGTCACGATCCTACACTTGCTATACATAAGTAAAAACAGGACCTTACATTTGGTATCAGAGCAAGGTTGAAGAAATAGCATCAACTTCCGACTCAAACTCAAAATTCAAGGAAGGACATTCTACAAATCGTCCACCAATGTTTAATGGACTAAATTACAATTATTGGAAGTGTCGGATGAAAATCTATCTCCAATCAATTGGCTACGAACTTTAGAACGTTGTGAAAACAAACTACGAGAAGCCAACTACTCCTTTCGTGGAGTGGACTACATCTCAAAGGAACAATACAAATTTGGATTTTAAAGCAATGAACGCCTTGTTCTGTGCTCTTGACAAGAATGAGTTTAACAGGGTGTCAATGGCCACATCTGCATATGACATTTTGCACACACTCAAGGTAACTCATGAAGGCAAAAGTAAGGTTAAATAATCTAAAATTTCTGTTCTTGTACACAGATTCGAATTGTTTAGAATGAAGGAAAATGAGACCATTGGAGAGATGTTTACAAGGTTTACCGATATCACTAATTCTCTCATCGGTCTTGGAAAAGTATACACTCAAGTGGAGATGGTGTGAAAGATACTTCGTTCACTTACTCCACAATGGGAAAAGAAAGTTACCATAATAGAGGAAGCAAATGACTTGTCAACTCTTACGGTAGAAAATCTAATTGGTAACCTCATGGCTTATGAAGTTTAAATTGAAGATAGAAAGAATGAGGATGAAACAAAAAACAAGAAAGTGCTTGCATTCAATACTACTTCCGATAAAAAAGATTCGGATGATGATGAAGAAATGAGCATGTTTGCACACAAGTTTCGAAAGTTCATGAAACAAGGTAAGTTCAAATCAAAAAATTCAAATTCAAATAACTTATTTTGTTTCAAATGTAACAAACCAGGACATATGAAGAAGGATTGTCTATTGTTGAAAAATAAGCAAAAATCAAATTATTTCAACAACTTCAACAATATTCAAAGTAACAAGAAAATGAAGGTTTTGGCGACTACATGTGATGATAATGATGATTCGTCTTCGGATGAAGAAATCGAAGAAAAGGAAAGCGCCCATATGTGTTTTATGGCACAAGATGAAGTAAGTGACAATGAAGATCTTTTAGATGCTTTCAATGAATTATATGAAACATTTTTGAGATTAAAGGCTTCACATAATTTTCTTAAAGGTGAAAATAAAAGAATACTTGAAGAAATTTCTGATTTTAATTCTTCTACTATTTCTAATTCTCAAGTAATTGAATTGAAAGAGGAAAATAAATCATTGCTTAAAGAAAATCATATTTTGACTAATGAGAATGTTTATCTAAAATCAGAATGCAATGATTTAAAAATTCGCATCAATGTTTTAGATAAAGATATTTCTTCTATTAAATTAAATTATGATGATATATGTTCGAATGTTAGTAAATTCAATAAAGGTAAAGAGAATTTGAATAATTTGCTCTCATTTCAAAAATCTTCAAACAATCATTTTGGCATTAGATTTGTTCCTAAGTATTTTACAAAGAATGATTATGTTTTGAATAATAATAATCAGAATATTCATGCTAAACAAAATAAGTATATATGGATTCCTAAGAATTTGAATATTCATGATAGGAATGATTATATTTCATCTTATATGTATGAAGTTTGCAATTCAAAGAATTACACTTATTTTAATAAATGGAAACCAAATTCCAAGTGGATTTGGATTTCTAAGGGCTAATCCTAATGATATAATATGAAAGGATACCAAAGTGCTTAATATTTTTATTAAGGTACCCAGGAGAAGAAAATTTTAACTAGAATTATGTTTTTTTTTTGCTAATGACAAAGGGGGAGTTATATAGAAAATTTTAAATTTTTTACTAATGCTTTGATGCAGGGGGATAAAAGATTTTATTTAATAATTTCATGCAGGGGGATTAAAATTTTTATATTTTAATAACATATATTTGTCATCATCAAAAAGGAGGAGAATGTTAGGAATCTTGACCCCAAGATTAGTTTGTTTTGATAATAACAAAATATTATATATTGTGTGGATTATGTGCTAACATTTGTTTTACAGTATCAGAGGTATATCAACAATTATATTCAAAGAGATACTCAAGACATAGATGAGTTCAAGGCAAAATGAAGCAAAGAAGAAGATATACTTTATTGTCAAAATGTAAATTTATATTTTCTTTGCTTAAAAGTTTGTACAAGCCTTGATCACTCACACACATGCACACACATAGTGTTAGAACACACTAACACATGTTTAGTGTGTTGGTTAATAATAAAAATCCCCTATGTTAGCTATTAGAGTTTATAGATATTGAGTGAGTCTTAAAACATTTCATTTATACCCCTTAACAATTAGAATCTAAAAAAAACTCAAAAGACCAAAGTTATAGGTCTTTTCAACAGCTTTACAACAAATCTTAAATTACCTCATTCCGATATCGGATGAGAAAGTTACAGCTAAAATACTAAAAATAGAATTTCAGAATCTGTGAGTTTACAATGTAGTCGACCACTATGCCTTGTAGTCGACTACTAAGCATTTTTCTAACTTCACAGAGTCTGTTTAGACTCACTGTAGTCGACTACTATGACTTGTAGTCGACTACAGATGTAGTTTTTCTAGATTTTAGATTTTGAATAAGTGACTGTTTATAGCCGTTTTGTAGACGTTAATTGGGTTTAAAATTATTTTATTTCAGCTGTTATAAATAGGTTTAAACATTAGAAAACAAACACCAAGTTTTACACTTGTAAGATTCACATATTGTGCAAATTAACTCTCAAATTTCAGTTTTTCGATCTGTTTTTCCATAAAAGAGAGTTTCTGATATTGCATTTGTTCCTATCATTTTTAGAGCTTGTTTAAGCAATATTCAGAGAGTTAAAAGATTGATAAGCCACTGTTACACGTTCACATCCACATCAAGACTTATAGGATTGGAATTGTACATTGATTCAAGGAAGGTTCTCCTGTTACACGTTCACATCCACATCAAGACTTATAGGATTGGAATTGTACATTGATTCAAGGAAGGTTCTCTCAGGTTTGAGAGGGTTTAGGATTGGAATTGTACATTGATTCAAGGAAGGTTCTCTCAGGTTTGAGAGGGTTGATCTCTTGGTCTAGCAATTTTACTGTATGCAGCTGATGAATACAGTAAAATGCGCCTGTCCTACAACCGCAAAGTATATTACTATGTGAGCTCAGCAAATGTTAGCCTCTAAAAGTTGGGGACCGCCCCAAAAAAACCGCTGTACGCAAATTCCAATTGTGCTCAAATATCTGCAATGAAATGATCCAAAGGCTTCCGCCACAAGAAAAATAATACATGAAATACAAGGATAAAAAAGACAAAAAGAAAGGGGGTAAAAGAAAAGGGAAGAAGTCGGGGGTTAACACGCTCAAGCCCGTAACAGCAAGAACTACAAGATCAAGTATCGAGCAATTACGCACAACCCAGCATCTCCACATCTGCAAATCAACATTGAACCAAACCGAGTTGTTTTCCTCCTACACTCAAAACTTACATTATACATGACTGCACCACAAAAAAATTACAAGAAAAATGTGTTGCAGGTATGAATATCTATGATACAGGACATCATATAGGTCGTAAAGCTCAGATGCTATATTCACTCAACAGAGGAGAAACATGCGAAGTAACCACTCTCCAAAAGGGCGGGGGAAAGCCAAAACCGTAAAGAAAAGAATACCGAATACCTAAAAGGAGAAACCCGCAAATGGGTAACGGCAGAAGACACCATTATGCACAGGCCAACTTCTAAGGGAACTAATCAGGTAATTTCACAGACTGCATTCTATTCTACAATTGCATTTAAGAAGAAAAAACCGAACTCCCACCCGGGCCACCCCGAGCTGCTTCTTGCGACGGGAAGAGCTCCAGCCTGAAATAAATATATCTTCATCATGATTCTTCTTTCTGGAGCCTTGAAACCTTAGGGTCAAGACTATCTTCCCCCATCGTTGAGTATGATAACCCTTAGGCACTTTCAAGAGAAACGGCATCAAGAAACGGCCAGCTGGAGCCTCAAATCATGTGACATATAAATCAACATGATAATCATCCAAATAAGAAAAGGTTGCTATATCCAGGCTAGAGAACCACGATCATTTGCCACTTGAGGCCGACCTCTTGTTGGGGTTGGCGGTCTGTTGGCATTCAGCTCCTGACAGCAAAGGAAAATTACCATAAGAAAGTTGTTCTCTAATAAGTTGAGCATATATGCTTTGACTTAAAAAGTTCGCGTTTGTTTTTAGATAAACCCCTCAAATCATGTGCATTTGTGTATCTACCCCCCAAATCTAAATATTTGCAACACCACCCCCACATCATCAACTTTGGGAAAAGATACCCCAAAATCAACAAATCAACTGTGATAGGCTAATTTGTAACTGCAAATTTAAAATATTTATGTAATAGTCAAATTTTACTACCCATCCCAACAAAGTCGATGCTCTGCTGATTTGGGGAAGTTAACGATTTGGGGGGCGTTTTGAAATTACTGAGATTTGGCAGGTAGGTAGTACGCATGATTTAAGTGTTATATATACAAAAAAACCCTAAATTTTCTAAGCAAGCAAGAGAATCACCTGCATCCATGTGTCATCCATGTGACGCTCAGGTGATGTTTCAGGTGAACTAATGGCTGGTGGTAAAGGATGAATTAGTTTTGGAACAACAACAAGGTCTCTTCCCAAAACTAAAATAGCACCTGCATTATTTGCAGTACCTATATGCAAAGCCACAGAATAAGTGAAAAAGAACTGAAAGATCATCACCTGTTTCAAAAAATAAGATAAGCGTACCGCAATAATTAGTTGCAGAGAAGAGAGTTATTAGATGTCCTTGAGCAAACCGTTCAAACCCATCCATCACACATTCATGCGCACGTACTATCAACTGGAGGTCATTGTTATTGCAGAACTCCATGACTCGGTCAGGCTGCATTACAACAAACAAACTGAGGAGGCCATCCACTGATGTTCAAATAAAAAATGATAACATTGTATGAGATATTGAACAGTTGCCATAGGCACCATGAATAGCTCAGGAAATGCAGAAATAGCAGGAGCAGGGAAGGAAATATGAAAGTAGACAAGTGAATAGCTCAAAGTCACTGTAAGTTGATCAGACAATCTCAATCCATAGATGGTCTTGATCACAAACAATTTCTTGTCTGTTAAAAGAGTTCAATTGTGCAAGATAGATTACTAAAAAGTTGTCAGATGAGTACACACTACACAAGAAATAATTCCTCAAACCAGAATATTTGTTTTCTCATTCTGATGGATTAACAACCATATGAAGCAAGCTATTAGTCATCCTCATAAAAGAACAATTAATAAATGCTTTTACCTTATGAATCTTCGGGCAAGCTACAATAAACATCCATTGATGGCCCACATCTAGTAAACATCATGCATAGTCTAAGATAGTAGATCCTTACAAGCTGTAGAAGCATTTCAGATTTCAGCAATATAAGTCTTGGGCGTTTCTGGGCATAAGACATGACGTGGGGTGCCCAAGCGCCTAAGCAGCTCTAATCTTTTAAGGTGGAGAGCCAGATGAGAAGAAGAGAGGAGAAAGAGAAAGAAAGGAAGAAGAAAGAATGGATTTCTGTTTGTTTTAATTCTATGAACAATGTCACCTTCTAATAATGAACAACAGAGACTGCCATCCTTCCTCTGATTATGATGAAGTTGCAGACTTGCAGTTTGCATATTCCACACTTGTCGTTAATTCTAATCTCTTATAGATTCCACATTTGTCCACCTTTACCATGAACAATGTCACCTGATGCAATTTGATACCTCAGTCCCTTATCCCATTGCAACCAGCGCCCAGAATTCGCAGTCCAGCCCTTATCTCACATGTTTGTAACCTCTCTGTGCAAAATTATTTCAAGCCTTTGATCAAGAATGAGAGATGAAATCAAGCATCCAATCCAACAATGAAAATTTCCATTCAGACCCTTTAACTGGCCCATAAATGGGCTATACTATTCCTCTAGGCGTCATCAATTTTCTCCTCAAGACAGGTATGTGATAGTGGATCGAAGTGCCACAATAATCATTTTGATTGTGGCATAATTCCTAGAGTATTAGTCAGCTTCTTTATAAAATGAGTACATTGTATCAATCATAAGACAGAAAATGGAGGTTTTGGCATTATAGACTGTATACTGATTTCACTCCTTCACTTAATTGTTAAAACACAATCGGGCCTATATCTCACCCAAACTAAATTGGTGAATGTCTTCCCCATTGTTCTAAGCTCCCCTTGTGGTTTCCTACAATTTAACAAACATATCCATTCTATTGAATATACATGAAAAGTCTGATAAGAGGAAATACCAATAAATAAATAAATAAACATACACACAAATAGCATAACATAGAAGAGAAGGGAGAAAAAGGGGGAAAAGGACTGACCCCGAAGGTAACCAGGCCTGGTCCTCTCGCATTTGGTCTTAAACCTTCAACACTGTCATTCTCTGTTGGATCAGACCTGCACAAAGAAGAATAACAAAAGGATCCTGTGACTAATTAATCAGACAGAAGTACAGAATTGCCAGGAAGTGCTATAGTTACTAAATGTACTCACCATAATAGATCCATAAGAACAACTGAGCCTGCTTCCATCGTAATTGGGCGTTGTAGGTTCTCTATTTGCTCTATATGATTTATAGACCGACCAATACCTCCATGCATGCAAATGATTTTCTTTTCAATTAGTGCGGCCAAAGGAAGCCAATTAAATAGTCGATTTATACGATGCCAAGCCCAGATTCCATCTCGCTCTCCCTGTTCGTGAATGCAGAATATTAACAAGTTGCAGTGAATGGAAAAGGAACATAACCACAATGGACTAGTTATCTACCATTCGCTCTATGCATTCAATCCGGAAGCCGAATAAGGCATTGATATCTGCTGCCTCGTGGTTTCCGCGAATTAGATGTACATTATGAGGATATTCAACCTGATAAACAGAATATAAAGCAGTTAGTTTATTAGCACACTGCCTGACTAGGTGAGAAATTTATCGATATTTTGTGAAGAAGTATGCATGCATAAATAGTACCTTCAGTGCAAGAAGAAGAGAGATGGTTTCCAGACTGTGCTGACCCCGATCAACATAATCGCCTAAAAATAGATAGTCGATATAACTGAAATACAGAATCAATTCAGAATAGGATTAGCAAAGTACGAATAAGCAAGATACATTAATCGAGATACAAGAATGATCAACAACTCTTTAAGGGTCATATGTCAAGTCACTGATATTTTGTTCATGATGTTTTCAATGAATTTAGCATGAAAATCCTACTTTCCACACATGAAGTAGGAGTTGAATACAACTCCAAAGCTGAGGTTTCTGACAATCGTTAAAACTAAGAATTGCATGAAATAATAATAAGAAATAACTTCCCTCCTACATAAGTTATTTCTGGTTCCTATTTTTACAATTGTACCAATCAATGTAGAAAAAAGATCTTGCAAAACCATTGGCGTCAATCAAAATGCCTACAAAAAATGAATTACAGATGCTCCATACTAGCCAGAGTAAACTGTGCAATTCCTTTGCTTTTTCAAAAATGCAACAAGAATTCAAATACACACAAAAGATACTAAAAACTATAATATACGTGCAGACCATTTTTTTTGTGCCAAAGACACACATGTACACTAACCATAATAAACCAACAATAAAACCCTTCATAGAAGAGGATAGTAGATATTGTAAATAAATCCAAACTAAGATTAGAGCTATAAATTTTCAATAGTCATTCTGACAGGGCACAGTATGAGCAGTATTCGTACTTTCCAAGCATATGAAGAATAAATAAATTTAGACCTTTGAGTCATATTCCTTATAATACTTACGCTATGTCCCCAGCTGTTGAAGGAGCACCGTACTCATCAAATAAACGCATGAGATCCCCAAATTGACCGTGTAGATCACCAAATATTTTAACAGGAGCCCTGATTTGCAGGACACTTGGCTCAGTCGAAAATATTCTTTCAGCACTGTCACACAGATCTGCTAATTCGTTGCAATCCAAGAAGAATTGTCTGCGAACAGGGGGCTTCCAACCACGAGGCTTTAAAAGATGTGCAATAACCTAATGGACATTGATTACCAGAAGTATGATATGACCAGACCAAATTTACTAAAGAACAAAATATATATACACCATAAGTTAAAGATATAACAGCCATCTTCTTTTAATCAAACAAGCATCATTTCTCTTCATTTTTCATTGATATTATCAGGAAAAAGGTGAACCTCAGGTTAGCACTTAATGACTGCAGCGACTGTAGTTTACCTGATTAATAAGCGCTTATCAGTACCAAGTCAGCCTTGAAATTTTCCATACTAGATATGGGTGAAACACTATGTTAATATTTCAGCTTTATTTGTCTGTTGAATCCAATAGAATCAAACCTAATTCTCACCTAATCTAAAACCCATAAATATAAAGAGCTAATGTCCCAACAACTGCTCTAGTCTCGATCCTATCTGAAAGTCAAATAGTTTAAATTTCAACAAACAAAAAATAATCTGTTGACCATAACAGATATTATGTGCAAGAAGGTAACTTCCATCTCTTCAAGATAGCAGTATAATCTATAGATGAGTTCTAGCATATAGTATTTGTTACTAAATGATAGAAAGTGATTCCAAACTTAGGTAAGTTAACTTATGCACTCCTTAATATTGACACAAAGGCAGATTGTCCCTCAAATATGCATCACTCCCTTCTCAAAGAAAGACGATGCCAAATCATCCTTCTCGCACTCCTAGGAAGCAATGACAGTATTTCAATATATCAACTCATAGAATACAATCGATTCAGAAAAGGACATAATCAGTCAAGTGTGTATTTTTCATATAATATTTTAAACCTGAAGTTTGATTAATACTGGAAGTCTCGACTAAAAGAAAGCGGCCTTTTCCATATATATGCTGCAAATCATAGTAAATGCTATTTAACACCCCCCATCCCCCCACCCTCATTTGGGAAAAAAAGTTGAAATGACCATTCATTGTTAGCTCGTTGGGGAGTCCCCACCACGACGCGTTGCATCGATCTCACCCCAATGCAATGATAAGTAAGCAAGGGTGGTTTGCTAGGGCGTCCTCCGAAAGCGATGCATTATATCGATGTCACCCTGGTGTAATGACAAGTAAGGGTGTTCTAAGAATCTACAATCCTCTAATAGGGTACCCAATAGTATTAGGCATAGACTAGAACAGTCTAAGAGGGAAAATGGTAGGCGACTTTTATAAGAAAATAGAATTAGATGGAATACAGATACACTTATCGAAAAGATAACGGAATTAGTGGATGGCACAATTAGAAGAAAGATAAATATAATTTGTTTACAAGAAACTAAATGTATAGGTGAAAAATCTAGAGAAATAAAAAAAAACCGGATATAAACTTTGGTACACGGGAAAAGAGAAGAATAGGAATGGAGTGGGAGATAACATACTAAAAGAAATTGTAGATGTAAGAAGAGTTGAAGATAAAATAATACTAATAAAAGTTGTCTTAGGTGTAGAGGTTATTAATATTATTAGTACTTACGCACCACAAATAGGCTTGCCCGAGAGTACTAAAGAGAATTTTAGGATAGATTAGATGAATTAGTACAAAAAATCCCATTTGGAGAAAAATTACTTATAGGAGGGGATCTTAATGGGCATGCTGGTAAGGATAATAACGGATATGAGAGGATACATAGAGGTTTCGGGTATGAAAATAAGAACGATATGAGTAAATAAATTCTAGAGTTTGCAATATCGTATGATTCGATGATAGCAAATAGACTTTTTAAAAACAGGAATGAACACTTAATAATTTTTAAAAGTTGTTTTAATAATAGTCAAATAGACTTTTTTCTTACTAGAATGACGGATAGATTAATATGCAAGGATAGTAAAGTTACATCAGGAGAAAGTTTAAGTACACAACATAGATTTATGGTCTTAGACATATCTATTAAAAAGTGGAGTAGAAAAACTAACATGAACAAAAGACTAAGAACTAAATGATGAAATTTAAAAGGAGAATTTAATACATTTTAAAAATAAAATAACGAAAGAATATATATGAAACATAGATAATGAGACTAATATTATGTAGAATAGCATCTCTTCTTGTATTGGAAAAGTGGCTAAAGATATACTAGGAGAATCTAAAGGTTGTAAATTAGAAAATAAGGAGAGTTGATGGTTAAATGAGAGTGTGTAAAAGGTTATTAGAGAGAAGAAAACTTTATATAAAGAGTAGCAAAAGTGTAGGAGTAGGAAAAACTTAGAAAAATATAAACTAGTAAGGAAGAAAGCAAAAAAGAGTGGATAGTGGAAATAAATACAAGGCTTATGAAAATTTTTATAAGAAATTAGAATCTAAGGAGGGATAGAAAGATATATATAAGCTTGTTAAGATTAGTGAAAGGAAGAGTAGAGATTTGAGTAATATTAGGTATATTAAAAGTGAGGATCAAAGAGTTCTAGTGACCGACGGGGAAATAAAAGAGATGTAAAGGAATTACTTTTATCAATTGTTTAATGATAACCAAATAAGTGAGAAAAATAGAGATTTTAACCATATAGTGAATGATAGAAACTATAGATATAATCGTAAAATTAGGATTAACAAGGTTAAAGATGCTCTAAAGAAAATAAAAAGTGAACACGTCGTAGGACCAGACGATATCCCTATAAAAGTTTGGAAATGTCTTGGAGATATAGGCTTAAGCTGGTTAACTAAACTATTTCATAAGATTATCGAGACAAAAAAAATATCGAATGAGTGGAGGATTAGTATTTTGATACCGATAAATAAGAATAAAGGGGATATACAAAGTTGTTCAAATTATCGAGGTATAAAACTCATGAGCCATACTATGAAACTTTGGGAGAGGGTAATTGAGCAAGGATTAAGAAAAGAGACATATATCTAAAAATCAATTTGGTTTTATGCCTGGGAAGTCAACTATGGAACCTATACGTGTTTTGAGATAGTTGGAGAGATATAGAGAGAAGATAAAGGATTCACATATGTTTTTTATCGATCTAAAAAAACTTATGATAGAGTACCTAGAGAGGTAATGTGGTGGGTGTTAAAAAAGAAACATGTATCTAGTATATATATTGATGTGATTAAAGATATGTATGATAGAGTAACAACTAGAGTAAAAACTAATGAAGGAGAGACTAAACTATTTTCTATTACCATAGGTTTACCCTATGGGTCAGCTTTAAGTCCTTATCTTTTTGTATTAGTTATGGATCAACTTACTAAAGCACATTCAGAATAGAATTCCATGGTGTATGTTATTTGCTGGTGATATAGTATTAGTTGATGAAACTAGAAGAGGCATTATTTCAAAAGTAGAAGATGGTGACAAGCTCGAGTCTAAAGGTTTTAAAATTAGTAGAATAAAAACAGAATATATAGAATGCATTTTTAGTAAAAATAGAAAAGAAAGAGAGTCTATGGTATATATTGATGGTCAAGAAATACCTAAAACTAATTATTTTCGCTATTTAGAATTTATCATTAGGCATGATAGTGAGATAAGAGGATGATATTGTGCATCGAATCAAATCGGATGGTTGAAATGGATGAGTGTTTCGGGAGTCTTATGTGATAGTAGAATACCAATGAAATTAAAGAAAAAATTCTATAGGACGGTTATAAAACTAACTATACTTTATGGGTCAGAATGTTAGGCATTAAAACATAACATGTTAAAAAAATGAGTGTAGCAGAAATGAGAATGTTGCGATGATTTTGTGGATATACATTAAAAGATAGAATAAGAAATGAGTGCATTTGTAGTAAATTAGAGATTGCGCCTATTGAGGATAAAATGAGAGAGAATAGATTAAGATGATTTGGTCATGTACAAAGGAGACCTTAGTGCACTGATTAGGAAAATTAATTATATTAAAGTAAATGAGGCTAGAAGATCTAGAGGTCGACCTAGAATGACTTGATCAGAAGCAATTAAGAAGGATATGAATAAGACTAACGTCACGGAGGAAATGACCCGTAACAGAGTGAAATTGAAAAATAGGATTCATGTAGCCGATCCTAAACATTTGGTACAAAGGCTTGGTTATTGTTGTTGTTGTACCATTCATTTTTAGCCCTCAGCCTAACTTAAAGGGAATAAAATTCAATTTTCTGTTAAAATGATTGCCTTTTTCGTACGACCAGTTTACCCTTAGTTAAATTAATTTAGAAAAAGAAAAGAAAAGAAAAGAAGTGCTGAGCCAAAACTTTCTATTTGTAGGATTCTCGGTGCAATTCAGATCAAACAAAGCATCTGTTCTGGATATGAATAGAGAGGACCCATTAATGTCGGGGTGTGTACCTCTGTTTAAAGAAAAATTCAATTCCTAAAGACCAAAGCTTATCCTTCCACACAAGTGTGACCTTCAAAATCTCATTTCCTAAAAATAGAGAATAGATAACCAACCTTTTTAGGCACACTATTGATGGACATTTGCCTATCCAATAATTTCCTAGCTGCAGTTGCACTCTCAGGAGTACCATAACTCACTCTCCTGCCTTCATTCTCAAACTGGTCAATGGAGAGTTGACGGACCATACCTCCCAAAGCACCCCCTGCCTCTGCAGCCACAACTATCTGCATAAACCATTGGTGATCCATTAAATATTTGTGTAAGCCATTTTAAGGATGAGAACTGGTATGTAAACTTACAACGATAAAAGGATAAACTCAAATCCTCTTCATTATAAAACAGGATCTAAAAAGGTGTAAAACCAGTCCACTGACCGCTCTATGATGTAGCCGGACCCCAGGTGGCATGATACTATTCGACAATGAAGACTCTGGCACTTTAGTTAGTGGTGGGGTCTGTTTCCCACTAGGACTAGCCTCTGCACTGCCATCTCGATCGGGCAATTGTCCAGATTCACCATTCTCTTGTCGGGCCTTAGCAGCAGCTAAAGCAGCACTTATTGCTTCAGCTTCTGCTGCTGAAGCTTCTACCAGGTATTCAACACCTTTACTCAATCTCCTGCATAAAGATGCATCCTAAGTTCCATGTTTGTACATATTTCAATAACTATCACCAAGTAATTAGGTAAGAAAGAACTGGGAACCAAATCGGAAATTTATTCTTCTTAAATCAAAGGCCAGAATTTTAAAAAAATTGACATCTTGAACATCATAATATCATCAAAATGGAATACTACCTTGGTCCCTGAATCATAGCATTTTCACTACTTATATCAGTATACATATCCCCATTGACAGGAGGAGCAACTGGTGTTCCAAGCACAACTGAACCATCAGGAAGCACAACTGAACCATCAGCAACTGCTTCAGCTCCTTGCCTAGTTCGTTCATCAGTGGTGGTGTATCGTCCAGGTGACTTTCCAGGTTCTATGTTGGACGCTGCTGCAGCCGCGGCAGCGTGATTTGCCGCACTTGTTGTTTCAGCAGGATAAACTCAAATCCTCTTCATTATAAAACAGGATCTAAAAAGGTGTAAAACCAGTCCACTGACCGCTCTATGATGTAGCCGGACCCCAGGTGGCATGATACTATTCGACAATGAAGACTCTGGCACTTTAGTTAGTGGTGGGGTCTGTTTCCCACTAGGACTAGCCTCTGCACTGCCATCTCGATCGGGCAATTGTCCAGATTCACCATTCTCTTGTCGGGCCTTAGCAGCAGCTAAAGCAGCACTTATTGCTTCAGCTTCTGCTGCTGAAGCTTCTACCAGGTATTCAACACCTTTACTCAATCTCCTGCATAAAGATGCATCCTAAGTTCCATGTTTGTACATATTTCAATAACTATCACCAAGTAATTAGGTAAGAAAGAACTGGGAACCAAATCGGAAATTTATTCTTCTTAAATCAAAGGCCAGAATTTTAAAAAAATTGACATCTTGAACATCATAATATCATCAAAATGGAATACTACCTTGGTCCCTGAATCATAGCATTTTCACTACTTATATCAGTATACATATCCCCATTGACAGGAGGAGCAACTGGTGTTCCAAGCACAACTGAACCATCAGGAAGCACAACTGAACCATCAGCAACTGCTTCAGCTCCTTGCCTAGTTCGTTCATCAGTGGTGGTGTATCGTCCAGGTGACTTTCCAGGTTCTATGTTGGACGCTGCTGCAGCCGCGGCAGCGTGATTTGCCGCACTTGTTGTTTCAGCAGCAGCCAGATCCTCTGCAACAAGTAGATCGCCGAGAAGCACACCTGTAAAGGAAATAATAGAGATAAATAGAAAACTATTGGATTCCGAATATGTCCTTTATATTCGCCTGACTAAGTATCAGAAGAGATGTCTGTGATAGAATCAGCATGCAAGTAGCAACTAACATTCAAGTTCAACATCTGATAACTCACAGTCACCATTATCATATTTAAATGCATATGAAGAGAAACTTAAAATATTTAGGCCCTCTAACCTAAAACCAATTCATCGAAGATGAATGTATCTTTTAAGAACACCAGACAGAGTTGGATCACTGGATATACAGGTCAAATTGGACCATCTGATCTTGGACCTTATATCTATACTAGTTCATGCAGAGCATTCTTCATTGAGAAAGTCCCATAGGCATCATGATGGATGATTAATTGATTACAAAAGGAGGGGGCTGTAGATAGAGCTTGGGAAAGAAACTCCCTTGAGAGAACACCTCAATTGGAAACTTATTGTTAATTGGCGCTGTTATAGCACATGTGGATCACGAAAAACCCTCCACAATCAAGCAGTTGCTGCATGCATTGCTGACTCATCTTTGACTAATAGCCTGCATTAAGGCGGTTATGCATTTTTAATTCAAAAATCCCCCCATCTAGGAGATTTGATGTTACAACCTAGTAACCTACAACAAGATAAAGAAAGTGTTGCACCTCATAAGCTAACCTCATTTTGTTAGCATTCTTTGATTAGATGTTCCATCATGAACTTTACTAGTTTCTCTCACCAATTGGTATTAGGTAATCTGTGTAACACTTTAAATTGAAAATCCACATCTAACGCAAGAATATGATAAGGATGTGAAAAACAGTACCCTATCTATTCTTGAAGACTTCAAGTATGCTGCATTTGAATGTGTCAGGTCCATGGAAATGCAAACTATGTTAATATTTTAAGAAAACTTCAAAATGTTGCATAATTAAAAACATCAAAAGGTTGCATATTTATGCCTCCAAAAATGCTGAACAATTCTAAAGTTCTATTTTATACTTAACACACATAGATTTGAATAGCATGTGCTATCACATAATTCTGCGGTACAGGCTGACACCATCTTTAACTTCCACTGCTTAGAATCCATCTAGCAGAACGTTATTGCATCTATTGCACGATACAAATTAAACATGTGTCCCCAAAAACTATATGAAGCACCTTCTGCCCCGCAACCTCCCCCGACACACACACAAAAAGAACATTTGGAATATCTAAATATGCTTCATTTCCACACTGTTTCAAGCAAATACAGATAACAATCATCAATACTTCTGCTGTTTAGTATACGCTCCTTTAAATCTCTGCTTAGAAGGAGAGAAATGCTCATATTATGGTCCACTTCATTTAATATCCGCCCACATAAATCTAATATATAATGGTTGTGTATATTACTACTATAGAATGAAAACAATCACATAATTAAAATTTAACTTCTTGTAGTAATAAATCAATTATTTAGCATACTCTTACTCGCACTATAAGTATCAATTCTTATGAGCTTATGTAGAACTTCCTAGTATTTCTTAAAATTCATTTTAAGCATGGATATTCTGGGATATTCTGGCAGATCCACATATTCGGATACAAATACTAATATTTACGTATATGTTAGATATATGTTAGATATCAAATAGGATTCACAGTGGAAAATATTTGAGAATTAGGATTCGAATATCAGGATATCCCCCCTTTGACACCCTTACATCTCCCCTCCAAAAAAACAAGAACTCAAATGAAAAAATTTACTCCACACAGATTCACCCTGAAAAGGAAAAGAATTCTGAAGAAATTGTCACATTTCATGGGGCCATATTCAAATTTCAATGTGCATATGAAATAAGTATCAGTGATGAAAAGGTTGCTGCTCAGATAGCGGGCCTGCAGCAGCCGAGATGATAACAGATTAAAGAGATGTCTTACAGCACCCAACACTCGACAGAAATCATAATACAAATTAACTAGTTTATGTTCCCAGGTTCACGAAATTACGTCAGAACATCTAGCCAGCTCAATAAGGAGAAATGTGAGTGTTCCCAACTTCACATCAATGTTTTAAAAAGCCTCCGCCTATTCCGCCTAGGCGGTACCTAAGCCGTTCGCCTAGCGCCTAGCTCCTAGGCAGCACCTAGGCTACTCACCTAGGTTTTGGAGGCGCCTAGGAGAGCATGGTTTGCTTACGTGAATTACACCCTTTAGACCTTGATCGTGATTACATCCGTTGTAGCCTCCAATCTCCTTCAACCTCCTCTAGTCTCCAACTATGAACACATCCTGTACCTCCTCGGACCTTCAGCAAAACCTCTTTCACCACCATTAAATGAAGAAAGAAATCCACCTAGAAGCCAATCCGGCGCCTAATCTGTCTATAGCATTGGCATTTACTATCAACTATTGTAATTAAAAAATTAAAAAAAAAGGAAAACGCCTAGGCCCCGTCTAGATTCCTGCCTAGGCACCTAGGCTTTAGGCGTCGAGTCCAACCCTTAGGCCGTTTCGCGTTTTCTGTAACCTTGCTTCACATTAAGATGTGCAAAGTTGATGTCAGCGGTCTTACAAGGTTACGGATGCCAGATCAGGCCCGGATTGAAGGGCGAACACAAAGATAGTAGTAAACATGTTATTTATCAGATATTAAATCAGTACTTGAAAATAAATAAAGATGGAAAAAAAGAAAAAACAGTGGTAGCACGATCATTTTGAAACTTCAAACACAGGTAAGTCTGAAAAGATTTGATTCAGAGAGTTCATTTTTACTACACATAGATCTACATGCATCTCCGTTGAATTTGTAGAGAAATAAGATTCTAACTCTTACCACCACGTAGCCCTCCATAAATGAAAATCAAGTCACCAACTGCAGCTGCTGCATGTCTACACCGTCGTGTCAGTTCGACAGAAGCATCACCACCAGCTGCATCAGCGCTGTATCTTCCTGTCCTGGGACTAGTAACCACTGATTTTGTGTCACACCAAACTCCAGCAGCAGTATCCAGTACTAACAAGGAAAATTTAAAAGGAAAGTTATTCTTCTTGCATATACATGAATAGGCACTCAATCAGATATTGTACTATTTCATGCATATTAACTATTTCTATCAATTTTCTTAATTTTGACAAAAAGAGTGAAACTGATGAAGCAACACAACTCCCCGGGGCGGGAAGTGTGTCGCTATCTCAAGCCACTATTTTTCTTATAGATGTTTTTTTAGAAAGCAATGTGTAGTTGATCCTGCATTCCATCATAAGGCAGGTGGAAAAGGTTCCAAACAGTTTCTAATAGATCAGAGAAAAAAACTTCTCACTATCCATTTCAAATTTCCATGTTGCTAGACCGCTCTTTAAGAGCCAGAAAGAAATAATTGATATCTCAGATTCCCAGTTAAACTGAATTTCAATTTTAACGGTAATTATGGCCCACACTATGTCAGATAGCAGGTAAAATCAAATATCCTCTTCCTAATAATCAACTGTTATGTGAAAGCTTATGGTCCCTAAGAACCGTCAACATAGGCATCAGAACATAGGAGAAGCATCAGAACATAAATGCAACCTGCAATGCTCGATGAATCTTCTACCATGCGGCCACCACCAAGAGCCCCTCCAGATACATGAAGGCGTGCATTTACAAAAACCTGAAGCGACTAATTATCTGAATATCATGCACTCAAGTAAGCAGGAAGAAAAGAAAGAAGTTCAGTATTTGTCTCACAGCAGCATGTTGGTATCTAGGAGATGGAGAGACACCAGGAGCAATAGCCCACTCCCAACGACCATCTCTGTGTTTAGCAAGACCATAGGCACTTGCCAGTGGCTACATAAAAAACAGAAAATATCATGTGAATCAGTAAAATGAATTTTATTAGAATTAAAGGGGACTATCAGTAAAATGAATTTTATTAAAATTAAATGGGACTATCTTCATGAAAATATTATACAGGTGAAAATTTGACTGCATACAACACCATTGCCCAAGATATTAGCTCAACAACTTATTTAAGGGGATATTTTGTTTGCTGCAAAAATAAATTACAAAAAAAATGTTGCATGCAACATTTGTTGCAGGGAATTAAGTTCAAATTCGATGTTTGGATATCTACAATTATATAGTAGGAATGTATTTCCAAATCCAAGTTTGGTGTTTGGCTGAAAAACAAATAGGAAAAAGTTTCAAAATTTTAGTCATGCAAGGAAACTTGATAGATGGTTTTCCTACTTGGATTTAAAAGGATTTTTTTTGATGAGATGGAATTCTTTTCATTTTTAACTTTCTTTTCTGAAGCCTCCATCTTTTCCTCTCACCAAATTCACCATAGTATTTATTGCAAGTTGGTTCTACAAAATGCAAGTCTATTTACCTTTCCTAAATACAAAGTTGTAAGCCAAACAATGTAATTACAAATCCAGTTGCTCTATTTACATTGACAACTCCATTTCCATCCAACCAAACAGTCCCTAAGACAAGATACCATATATCATGTACATTTCATAAAGTAGATAAGAAGCAAGGAAATGTATACATCTGTATAATATGTATATGTAGTTCAGGTAACCAATTTCGATAATCTGCATTGCAGGTACTGTTGCATAGCTTGTCTAAATTAGCTTGTAAAATTAGTTAATTTAAAGATTTTTCTTTCAGACAACCAACCCCAAACTTAAGCCCTATTTCACATTATCACCCTTAATTACCAGAGTTCCAGAAAACCGCCCCTATTTACCATTTTGTTAACATAAAACAACCCATGTACTATTCTATCCATTTTTTCATCCAAAAAGTATAATTTGACAGTTTTCCCCTCGCAAGTGTGGCATGCGTGCTGTGGGCCAACATGAAAGCAAAAACCTTGTGATTTAAACCTTTACACTTGATTGTGTTGATTAGGGAACAGTTTTTTTGGTTGTTCAATTATGATATCGTGAATCCCTTGGCTGTAACTTATATGGAATATTTAGTCTTTTTTTGAGATAATGTAGTAACAATCACTATATTGAACTGGATGATACTTTCTGGTCTTGTAATAATGTAATCTTTGATCTTGTGGTTACTCCAATGTTGGCTGAAATTTTTTACAGATACGGTTACTCGAATATGTTGGCAACTCAGAAGCAAGTATTTAATCACAAGTAAATCTGAAATGATGCAAAAAAATTCATCGATGTAAGGAAACTACAATAATTGCTCACATAGCTTAAGACCAATTACATTACTATTGTTATAAAAAAAAGCAAGCTTACACTGTAGTCCTTCACTGGAGACTTAACAAAGGCCAAAAAACTACAAAATCTAAATAAAAAAACTTATTCTCACGCACCAACAATTTTCAACTCAGTGGTATAATAAGTATTTCATTAATGTTAACAGAAAAATTGAATCGAAATGTACATGGGTGATTATATGTTGACGAAATGGTAGTTAGGGGTGGTTCCCTGGAGGGTAAAAAACCCAATTTTAGTTTAGTGTATAGAGTTGACAATAGTATATTCACACATGCATACAGATAGTCAAATAAATAACACACATTTCAAATGCCTCTTAAGAACTGCATCATCAAATACCTTTTTCATGTCCTGTCTTGGTAACTACACTCGAGGGCCTTAAGGTGTCTGGTACAGCAAATTTTACATGACAACAGAGGACAGTTTATACACGAGTTGTCTACATGAAGAGGAACACTAGTTGTTACCTATTAAGTGGCACAGTTAAAGAAAAGCAAGAAATCAGTCAGGATGATTTAACGTCCATATGCTTTCTATCTTTTTCCATTTTTTTCTATGTAAGTGATACCAAACATGAGACACATCAAAATTATGCTGCATGGGTGTCTAAGCGTCATTGTGTCAGCATTTCCAACATGGCGATTTCCAAAAGCAGAGTGTCATGTTCGCACTATACAGTGTAAAACCAAAAACAATCCTAGTAGAATATCATCTTCCATTGTCTGGAGTTCCTTATAGCAAAGAATTGTAAAAGCCCAATTACATAAGATCCTTGAACCCCCAGCTTCAATAACGTTTCTTTGACCAATGCAAATTAAAATATTTATTATAACAATTTCTTAATTTCTTAGACCTCGATCAACCAATATTTCTTTTAAATTTCCTTTTCTTGTCTTTCCATTTTGCCTTTGTTCTTTTTCTAACACATTTCTCTTCCTTCTACAAACCAGTTTCTTTTCCAGCTTTTTTTTTCCTTCCAGTGTCAGTTGACTGATGTCTTACTTATTTTGCGTTTTTTATCATTTGACTATCGAATTATAATTTAACTATATATTAGGAACATATAATAGCCCTCTAGTTTTAAAGGCAACATTCTATGCTGGTAATTTCCTCTACCAAAAAGGCAGGCTGAAGAAGAAAGCTGACATCAAACAGTCACTTACAAAAAATCTAGTCATATAGCAGAGATCATGCTCCATGACCAACTGACCATATTCATTATGATAAACCTTAGCTCTTTTTGATAGGAAAGTAGGTGGTGTAATAATGATGGGGTGATATGTCAAATAGAATGTACTGGAACTACCTGTGTTTTCTAGTTAGATTATTGTGCATTAATTTCCTATAAATGTAAGAAACATACATTATGATGCAACTAGATATAAATTCTATTTCATATACACAAATGTACAAAAATACAAATTATGAACACACCTCCAAATTTGTAACATAGTATATGCATTTATTCAAAGAACATGAGTACTTTACCTACAAAACAAGTATGTATAATAACTGAAGAACAAATTTGTGTACATTAAAGAACAATATACCAAAGAAGATTCTGTAACCCAAGTATTACAACATTATATTGGAAGTAACCATGCATTTCATCTGAGTATGACCAATGGTCTGGTGTAGCATGCTGTCTAATCATTATGAAAGATGCGGCATATCTTTTCCTCTCTAGAAATAGAAAGCACATCACGTTTAAGATTATTAGTACTCAAACAACAACTTGCACATACCACGCTGTTTGCATCTCTCCCTCCACAAAGCAAAAGAAGACCATCAGAACGTGCACTTGCTGTTGCATACCTGTTTAAGAACAAGAAGTTTAATATTGGCTTATGTTTATGGTAAACGACACACAAAGGGAAAAAAACAAAGAAAGAAATGAATGAGACCCTCAAAAATAATGTTTAAAAAGAAAAGCCCACTATTATCAGAGTTGTAATACACTTGTGGCACAAAATGGAGTATGCGACCTTGGATGAAAATCAATATAAAGAGAGGTATGCTTAGTTGGGAGAGGTTTCCATATTGGCGGTACAATTGTGACCTCTGTTAGGCCATTTTTTGACAATTATTCACATATTACACATGTGTACTTAGATAATACATTGAGATCTAAACATATACAAATAAGGATCGATAAAAAATAGTAGCTTCAAGGTTAAATATCTATAAAGCCCAAGTCTGGTTCCTATTTAAAAAATTAAAAGCTCCTTAAACAAAAAACAACATAGTGATAAATCTAATTAAACTAAGTAATCACTGTGCTTTCCCCCTAATAAAAAAGATTGGAAATCCCATATTAACAAAACCCATTAACAAGAAGCACATTAATCCTCCATTCATAAGGTGCATATTTGTTTTCTGAATGAAAAAATGAATGCTGCTGTTTCATACTAAATCTTTTTGATTCACAATCCAGATCATACAAAGACTTGCCAATCCAAATAGGACATTAAACTGGACCCCACTTGAACGTAAATATTATGATCCAATTAAGTGAAATCATGTGGAAGAAAATGAGATGGAATGGAGCTACTGCCTTTGCTGGTGAAGAGCATAACTTAATTTTCCAGCTTGGGCATCAAGGTGGTTAAGATATGATCTCTTGACAGAGAACTTTCTTTGAGCTCACACTCAATTCATTTGGGTTGTGTAAGCACATGGAAAGAGAAGTAGACTAATAGTAGAGTTCTAAACTAAATAGATGAACCCATTCTTTCTTTTGATCCGTTCCATTCAACCTTCTAATGTATGTATTGTACAACTCTGAAGTTAGGATCTGTAATGTCAGTAAGTGTGATCAACTTAAAAGTTTTATTGTCAGAACTCTCATTAAATTCTAATAAAATTGAAGAGGCGTATTGAAGTTAAATTTTGCGAGGAATCTTGAAAAGTATCAATTAACTGCAGAACCTGAATAAAGTAATGACTATAAATTGCCTTGTTCAATGTTTAGTGGTTCTTCGCCCTTTTAGCCTTTGTTCTGTCCACGATCCATTTGCTCACATGAAATTAATAGAACCTTTTATGCAGATTTGAAATTCATAGAAATACAAACTTGATTTACATCCTTTGATAGGACATGCTGAGATGATAAAACTGCTAAAATCATCGTTGAAATTTGTGAGTTGTAAACTACGTAGCTATAAATCTGGTTATTGCTAATACCCAAGGTGAAGCTACCACTCCTGGCAACTCCAGCAAATTCCTTTTTGCCATTTTTTAAACCAGAAAGTGGTAAATTCAAATTTACCGCAGACCTGGAAGACACATATATATAAGAGTCAATACTAACCAAAGTGATGGGTTTGGACCAAGTCTAGGAATTGAAGTTCACGCTAACCGGACAGGCCTTTACTAGTTAATGGTATCTGATTCCATTTCTATCATCTACAAAGGCAGTATGAACAAACACCCTTGTACTAAAGGTCTTATCAGTAAGAATTGCCCATGTCTTTGGATCAAATGAAAAAATCTCCAATATTATCCTATGGAATTTTGCTTCTGACTGCTTTCTCATGGTCTTGTATGATGACAGTTTCACGTGACCAAACTTGATGGAGTCTTTTTTTTAACTTATCTTTAAACAACGCTAGATATCAAAACCAAATTTGTCAAGTTGATAAAATGACACACATTAATATATGGAACTTGCATGATTGTAACTTATTGGAATTTGTTGTATCAGCTATGAAAAATTAGAGTATAAGCAATGTGGACATGCAGGCTTGTTCAAAATATTATTCCATTATTTGATAGAAATAAAGAAGGAATCTTATGATTCAGGATCCAAGTTATCGTAACCAGAATCACTATAACTTTCTGATCTTGACAGCATTCATAGAATTAACCTCACTGATAGACATGATATCGGAAAAATCAGTGGGCCAGGATATGAATTACGACTCAGGATTATGGAAATTGACCATGGCTTACCATTTTGGATGTTACGCTGGGTGGTAATTTTGGAGGGAACAGTATATTGTCTGTTGACAGATTAGATTGATTTATTAAGTTAGCATAATTAATTAACACCTCCAACCTTAATGCCGTGTGAAAGTACAAATACTGGCACGCATGTAAGAGGAGTGCTAATATTGCTTTTCACATTGTTCATATGAAAACTATAAATTGAGCATTGGGCTGATAAACTAGCAAGATCATAGGGCCAGGTGAAAGTAAAGGGTGGAAAGTCAAAGGCCAGGTGGAGTGAAGGGTGACAAGTTAAATATAATATGCGTGCATTGGGAAGAAAGAAGAAGGGGGTGGGGGTGTGCACGCACGTGTATGCGTGTGTGTGTTTCTTCTATTTTTTGAACCAGGTTATCTATCTATTCAAGGGAAGTGCGGCAAGTTAAATACAATGTGTATGTTTTTTTTTTCGGTTTGGCGGGGGGGGGGGGGGGGGGCATGTATGCATGTGTGCATTTCCGTTTACGTTTAGAAGCAGGTTATCTTTCTATCCAAGGCCTTTGACATGGTCCATGTCTGGTGGAACATCAGATATTGGCATGCAATCCCTAAGCTTGACCTTTGTGTAAAGTGGCCATGTTTCGGATGGAAGATTAGGTTCAAACTATGAGATGATATCATAAGACCCTCAGATAAGAATCCTCGTATTGTTACAGGCTATCTCACTCATGTAAACAAATATATATATAATGAAAAAAATCTTATCCTGGGAGAGAGAATATAATAATTTTTTATCAATCAGACAACATAATTATCTACAGAACAGGTTGACAAAGAAATACTGTAACTCTATAAAAGACTAAACAACATAGGTTAGGCAGCTAACTGGCATTGTTGGACACACATGTTAATGGACAGAGAACGAAACTAGCCAAGAACACTCACATGCATGGAGGAGGGCCTTCACCTTCAGGTTCCAACTTTCTCCACTCATATGGCTTCGCAGCAGTATCTAGAGCCCAGACATCAGCTAAAGGCCGCTTCCCTAAAAGTAAAATTCAATCTTACATTGTTAAAAACATATCAAGGAAAGCTAACATGTAAGTAATGATTGTTATGTATGTGGTGATGCACATTCATTTGTGGAGACACAGTAACTGTACCATCATTTCCACCAATCGTTAATAGAAATCTCTGACCCACTAAAGCCATCACATGACCATATCGAGGTCCAGGACCAGGTCCTTGAACAACCACCCTTCAGTCATGAATTCAGTAACTCAGCTTTAATAGGTGAAAACTTTAACATACTTAGAACTCACAAAATCACAAAGATGTAACCAAAACCTGTGCCATCGCGGTTTCTGCTGAGTTAAGTCTAGAACATGGAGGTCCTCCGCAGACAATCCAGCTGGTCCAATTCCACCCTAAATTGCACAGAGGTAAAGAGCAACAATTATGCAATGCCATCGTGGTCTTTCAGAAAGTACCTATAGGACTAGGTATCCTATATAACCGAACACATTACTAGAAGGCCAACTAATAATTCCGTAAAGTACCTGAATTACTACCATCGTTCCCACAGCTGTAGCAACATGAGCAGCTCTCGGTGAAGGAGGCTCTCCAAGAGGAGTGAGCCTGAAATCATCATGCAAGAACAAAATCTTTACTTGCTAGTTGCTACCAGTACATTCTATCACCAGTTAATAAAAAGTAATAAGATTATAGTTAACAGGGCAAAGAGGACTAGAGGAAGGCTTTAAAGAACTTGGTTTGCAGCAATTATATATTTTAACTTAATGGAGGAGATTGACCCCTATAATAAAACTGAATGGAACTGAATGGAAGGATAACATTACTATAGCTGTCAATAAAAAAATTTGGGACAGAGGCTTCGTCATTGTTGTCGCTTGTAGTAAGATTAAAGAGCTTACCTCGACCACTTGTTCGATAGCACATCATAACAATGAACATCAGCCGTAGCTCCGGCTAGACCTGCAAAGTTCCCAACTTTCTTGCTTCAATTCAAATATCTAGGGTTTCCATCATCACATCAAAAGGCCATTAGTGTTTCAATAACTCACGGATGCCAGCACTCCAGCCGGCGAAGGCCGGAGCAGCGGCCGCATTATTCCCTCAAGAGCAGTGGCCCCACCGAATGCACAGCGGTGGCCCAACGTTACCCCGGCTTCCCTCCTCTCTACATCACGCACCCGCCTGTCCAGCGCTTGTGCCCGCACCTCGACCCCTCGAAAACGTCCTCCTTCTTTCTCGATCACCGCCGCTCTCACACGAGCTACGCTCCGGCGCCGGACGCGGCCCAGAGGAGAAGCGCGGTCGGCGGCCGGCTGCGCCTGCGGGCCATCCTGCCCACCTGCCCGGCCGGGTCTCCGCGGCGGGATCGCCGTGGTGCCGTTTTTGTTGCTGCTCGGCGGAGGCCCGCGCGGGTAGGCCAGGGAGTGGGATACGGATTCGCCGAAGACATCGGAGGCAGGTCGACGTCATGGATGCAAGAGCATCGGAGCCGAAGACCTAGGGTTGCTTCAGCTCTGCTCCGGCGCTCCGCCGGTCAACATAAGGCCGACAGTCACCGCCGCTCCGACCCCGCGTGCTGACGTGTCGCGCATCGGAAGGCAAATCGATGGAAATTGCATGGCATTGACTCAAATATGAGAGAATTCTCGAAATTTTTTCTTCTTTTTTTTCCCCCCCTTTCTCTCTCCCCCCCCATTTTTTTTATTTCGTCCTCTCTCTCGACGAAGAAAGGAGGAGGCAAAGGAAATCGGGGGGCGGCGGGGGGGGAGAAAACGATAACCGCGCGTCCTGCCTGTTTGCCTGAACTAGGGCGACATGCGGATCTAACGCTTCCGCTTGATCTTTTCGCTGGGATTGTCAGCAGACAGTGTAGGGGCCCGAAATGCAATGGAGTTGCTCATGAAAGACTCGCAGGTAAGATCTTTGTTTGAACAAATTTTCACCGTAGATCCAAACTAATTTTTTATTACTAAAATCGACCGATTTTTTTTAATTATCAAAATCAACCCGTTTTATACCACGTAGGCATAATCCAGTTTCCTAATTAGTCGGGGTTGCCAACCTCGACTGTTTAGGAGTTGTTAAACCGGGTTTTAAGGCTTCTAATCGGGGTTTAACAACTCCTAAACAGTCGGGTTGACAACCCCGACTAATTAGGAAACTGGATTAAACCTACGTGGCATAAAACGGGTCGATTTTGATAATTAAAAAAAAATCGGTCGATTTTGGTAATTAAAATTCCGTTTGGGTGTACAATGAAAATTTATTCTCTTTGTTTCTTGAAAATTTTATTTCTAAGTCCCTGATAGTTTGATGTATTCTTTTCATCGCCTTCTGTACTCTTTAATATTTTGGAGGGCTTTTATTTAAAACATTGGTCCTCGAACAAGCAGAGATTTAAAACTTACAAGTGATAAAATAAACTAAAAGAAATAAAAGATATATTACATATAATTTCAGCTAACAGGAGTTTGGTGTCTCTTTAAATTTTCCAATCGTTATGTGGCTGAAATAGCACACATTCAGAATACTACAGTCTAATTCATCAGTATTATAAAAAATATATTATCGTCTGAAAATGAAATTAATGGAGCTCAAATGATTCAATGGAGTCCATGAAGGATATGTGTTGTAGATGGTTAAAATATGCTCTACTTTGGATCAATGCGCAGTCTAGTCTGAATGAATGCTCATAGGCTATACACTTCATGTGCGTCTAAGCACAAGCCTATGAGAAAACTTACCTAAATAATAGCGAAGTTCGTTAGAACGATCTTCGCCTAAAATTGCTCAATGATCTTCACCCAAAGCTGCTAAGCGAGCTTTGCCCAAAGCTGTTCAACGAGCTTCGCCTTCAACTGTTATAGGCGAACCTCGCCATTGATCGTTTCAAGAGTTGTTTTTATGAAAATGATTATCCTCATTATCTCCTAAATTAATGGTCACTTAATCCACATTTAATGGTCACTAACTCTCTTTCTCTTAGCCTATAAGAGGAGATGAGATCATTCATTTTTGGGCACCTGGCACTTGGCAATTTTACACATTTGGTATCCGCACTCTGCATCTTCAAAAGAGTTTCGACAATTGTCAACTAGCAGAAGACTCAACGTTTTTGTCGAACCGTATACATAGTACAAGAACGACTTTATCGACACATGGAAAAGAACCCGGTTAATATAAATTTTTCTAATTTTTATAATTTTTTTGAATTATAATTTGTATTAATTATAATTTAAAGACCCAAAATATGATGGCAACTTTGCTGAGGACTTCCTTATAACTGACGAGAAGATTGTGTCCCAGTCTAATACTAAGGCCTTA
>NC_033799.1:72173383-72234404 GCF_001876935.1 Asparagus officinalis | reverse complement strand
TGAATAAATTTTGAGGAATTTATTTCCGCTAAAAAGATCATCCACAACCACCACCAAAAATTGCCATAGGATTCACGGAACTGCAAAAATAGGATCAAATTCGACCATCGCTCCAAAGAAGGCGACTATTGCCGACAACAGTCTTGGCTTTGCCATAAGCCAAATGAACTTCTCCTAGAGTGGAGAAGCACCGTCTCTCACCTTAGCTGAAAGTCAAGTCGTTAATACACTTTCTGATTTGAATATCGGTCTACAACCCCCTTGGGGGTTAAAAGCATCTTGTGATGCTCGGACAAATTTTCAAAACCACCTATTTTTGGATTTTATTTGTAAAAAACGATCACTTTTGAAAATAATTACAAAAACCGACATGTTTTCAGCCTAGCGCTGAAAACAGGTCGGTTTTTGTAAAAAATTCTCCGAAACATCAGGGGAGTTCAACTCCCGTGAAGTTTATTGAGAAATTAAACTTCACGGGAGTTGAACTCCCGTGAAGCTTAATTTGTGCTTAAAACTCCACGGGAGTTCAACTCCCATGGAGTTACAGTCCAACATTCTCAAAGAGTCGATCTCTGGGAATTTTGGACTGCAACTTCACGGGAGTTGAACTCCCGTGAAGTTGCAGTCAAAAATTCCCAGAGATCGACTCTCTGAGAATTTTCGACTGTAACTCCACGGGAGTTGAACTCCCGTGGAGTTTTGGCCACGCCTATATAAGGCGCGAACCCGTGACCCACAGCCTCACACCGATAAGTCCCCATCCAAAAAAAAAGGTAAATTCTTCCTAAAAAAAACTATACTCTCTAATTTTTGTATACTCTCACTATTTGATTGTGATTATATGTAAAAATCTAGATTTTAGAATTTAATTATGAATTATTTACGAATTTTGTGAAGAAATGTGAAAATTAGAGGGGAAATTATCAATAAATATGAAAATTAGTGTGGAAATTATCAATAAATGTGAAAATTAGAGAGGAAATTATCAAAGGGGAAATTATCAATAATTTTGTGAAATTTGTGAAGAATTAGTGTGGAAATTATCAATAATTTTGTGAAATTAGAGGGGAATTTATCAATAATTTCGAAAATTATTGTATTTAGATTTTAGAATTTAATTGTGAATTATTTACGAATTTTGTGAAGATGTAATATTGATATTGAATTTTTCACTCTTCAGATGTTACGATGAACGATCGAATTGTAATTCTCTGTTCTTATGATAGGAAGATTAATTACCTCGAAAATAATATGCCCGTTTATGAAGGAGGCACGACGAGGCCGTTGTTCATAACAAAATCGTGTACTTTCGATGAGTTGGTTAATGAATTACACAGACTTACATTAACTAACTCACGTGAGTATCACCTTAGTATGGTTTGCAATTATCCTGTTGTGGGGAACAGAACAAGTGGCATTCAAATATCAAGTGACTACGATATGGGTCTCATTCATGTCTTACACGACGAGAAGCGTTCGGTCGAATTGTTCATTGAAAAACATCAGAGAGATTTGGGCAAATCGTTGAATTACAAAGGATTGAGTTCATTTCAGTTGGAGGATCCTGAAGTTGATTCTGTAGGCTTTTTATCTCCTCAACAAGATGAATGTTGGACACAATCACAATACATGAGCGGTCCTTCGTTCGTGGGCACTTCGAATGCTTTCGATACTAACACGGGAATTCAAGAAGATAATGCAAGTGTTGAATCCGAGAATGATGATGAAGAGGAGGGATTACAAATTAATAGCATGACCTTGATAGTGTTAGACCCTAGAGGGGGGGTGATTAGGGTCTTATGCTAATCTAATCCGATTAAATTCCAATTAAAACTAATTAACAAATTATTCTTGCAAAAGAGATATTCAATATGTTACAAGCAAGAATAAGCAATATGAACAAAGGTAAATATCCTAGCAAAGAGATATACTATGAGATATATGCAAGGATATATAAACAACACAAGGGTAAATAATCTAAACAAGATAGTGGATGATATAGATAATGAGCTAATGACAATGGCGATATAAGATATGAACATAAATATGAATGAACGCCAAAGCACACTCAAACAAGCAATATGATCACGGAGTTCGGACCTTCCGTCCTACGTCTCCGCTCCCCACTCCCGGGGAGAAATCCACTATCAACCGGGTTTTCTACGTTCACCCGAATAACGTTTACACCTCACAGTATCGGTTTTCAACGCTCACCGATCAACGTCACTCCTCACAATCGGTTTTCTAGTTCACCGAAAACTTCACAACACACTCGGTTTCTAGCTCACCGAAAACCTCACTACACACTCGGTTTCTAGCTCACCGAAAACCTTACAACACTCACAATGTAACAAATATAAATTTGTTCTCTACAATAGATGAGAACACAATGAAAGCACAAATCAAAGTTACAATCTCTCACCACCCAACTATACTATGTATGTAAATACTAAAAGCTCAATGTGGGTGTGTGTAACAATGAGTAAAATGAAATCTAACTCAAATAGCAAACTAGCAATAATTAATATATGATAAATCAATAATGAAATTGCTAGGGAAAAGAGTTAGAAAACTTCTCTATAAACACAAAGAGAGGATGAGAAGATTTTGAGGATGAAATCCTCAACTGGTGATGCAAACTCCTCTTTGTAACAGCAAACCCCAAAAACAAACTAAACAAACTCAAACCCTTGTTTAAAACTTTCTTAAACTTGTTTTTAAAACTCTCTTAATCAAATTGAAAAGACATCAGCAATGGGGTATATATACCCACTAGAAATCTCAGCAAAAACCCCCAAAACAAAATGACCAAAAACCCCAGCAAACAGCTCAGAGAAAGAGCCGTTAAAAAGCAACGGCTATATTGTCGGTCGACCGAAAATTCCGTCGGTCGACCGATGAGAGCAAAAACACGAAGAAAACGTTCTGGACCATCGTCGGTCGACCGGAAATTCTGTCGGTCGACCGATTTGAGCTCTCGGTCGACCGGACCGGTCGACCGATGACTCTCTGGAAAAATACTGACGAATGGTCAATTGACCGGTCGACCGTACCGGTCGACCGAAAACTGACATCCCAGAAAAACAAAGCTGATTTTAAAACACTGTTTAAAAATATCAAATAAATTCCAAAAAATGTAAAACTTTGGGGAATGATTGTAGACATGATAATAAACATGCGAGATATAAATGGTTTATCATGGCAATCAATTACTTTATTTGATTTAGATATAAATGGTTTATCATGAGAGATTTAGTGTGTATGAGTATACAATTTCTGTTTATAAAAAAATAGCATGGTGGTCGATTAATTCCAATTATAAAATCACAATAGCTGTATATGAAACATCTTTATTATTAAAATAACTGTGTGGTTAAAAAATTAAATCTTTAAAATATAATAATTTGTTTTCTATCTTCTAGAATGCAAATTATATCTTGGTTTCTCCACTCATGAGTTTAAATACAAATGTTATACAATTCAATCCTCCCTATGGTGGTCATCAAAAATCATGCCTTCAATTTGCGTGATAATAGTTTCGGTGTCAATTTTCATCTCGCCTATAGCATTATTGATATCATTAATGTTGTTTCCAGTTGGTCCCGCTGAAATGTAGCTACTTTTGGCTTCTTTAGCATCAACACAACTATGTAGGAGCATAGATGAAACTAATGATAAAAGAAGTGCAAAGAAAATTTGGTTTGAAGGTGTCATCTTTTGGTAGTGTGTTTAGAGTAGATTGAATTTTTATGTTTGAACTTAGCTCATTTTATAGGCATCATAAAGAACATTAAGGGTCCTTATATTCAATTAATGCATCGAATTGAATAATACAATATTTATTAATTTTTTAAACTAGTAATCCTACATATACAATAAAATACACTATTAAATATTTTAAAGTTATCTTAATGTTATATTCACTGTAGCCTAATTTTGCATCCGATCCGTCACCCATTAATTATATCAAAAAACCTTCTTTCTGATATAACCTAAATATTAATTGTTGGCATTATTACATTAAAATGATTGTCTACATTAAAAAAATGCATTATAACTAAACATTTAAGAATAATTTGTTATCTTCTTGTTCTTCCCCTATCAAAATGCCTCATGGAATATATACAATAAAGATCAAGGCAAATATATATGAGAAAGCATAGATAAAAAATATGAACACCGGTCACATACAAAAAATACAATAAGGACACATAATGATATATCAATATGAAAAAGGTGTCTCATTACTCAAAAAAAAAATATAAATAGATTTATGAAATCAAAAGAGAGAGGAACATGAGAATCATGCAAAAAGTTATCAAATGAAAACAAACCAACCAAATGAAATCATAAATCAAAATTTAAGCCCAAAATATGATGTTTGATCAATAAAGAAAATTTTCTTTGAAGAGCTTTGATCAAACCACTCATAGAATACATTATAAAGCATATTTGAAATTTTAATCATCTATTTGTGCTATATAATGAATTCAAAAGAACAAATCAAAACAAAATTTTTATAGTTCAAAAATAAGATTACAAAATGTACAAGAATCATGAACTAAGGTAAAAAAAATCATTTTTAAAAGTATAAAACCAAATCAAAGCGGTGTTGGAGCCTCTCTTGCATGTAATGCAGAGCTTGACTAGCGATATAGCCATGCTACCAGCCCCTCATCCCCATAGCTGAAGAACGTGTGATGCAGCTTCTAAAGCAGAGGGATGATTCTTTGCTCGAGCTTGAACGTCAAGTACTCTAAAAGAAGCAGAAGGTCAAAGAGCTTGGGGATGTCAGCAAAAAATTGTCCAACGAGAACAAAATGATCGCTGACACTGAACGCAGCCAGCAACGCTTAGTTGAATCTTATAGAGCTGCACTTGTTGATATCCAAACTAAACTAGCTGAAGCGGAGAATGAGTTTAAGGGCGCAATGGAAAGACGTCAGATTTTGGAAACCCAACAAGTAGAACATCAAACATTGCATCAAGCTGAGTCAGATGATCTTGAGAGGCTAAGCAACGTCGTAAGTAGAGTGAAGGTGCTCTCTAATGATGACTTATGAAAGCAAGCTATGACTGAGATTGAAGCGGCACACCAAGAATCCATAAGCCAACTTGCTGGGAAATCTACCAGACTGTTGAATATTTGTAATGATATTTTATCAATACAATTATGTTTTCATCATCAACTTTCTCCTTTGTGCACTTTGGTTCTTTGCTAATAGAACACATAAGACTTGTCTTAACGAGTCTATGCCTTTAGAATTTCAAAACAACTGTCAAAAACCAAGTCTTAGAATTTTAAGACGAGTTTCAAAATATCTCATCCAACACTTGATTGAGGTAATGACCTTCATTTGTTTTGAAATTGAAGATGAGGTTCGACTGATTTCAACTACATCTAAGTTGAAACAACGACCTTCGTTATTTCGCACCTTAGAAATGAGGTTCGACTGATTTCAACTACATCTAAGTTGAAATCGAGACCTTTATTATTTCGCACCTTGGAAACGAGGTTCGACTGATTTCAACTACATCTACGTTGAAACAGTTACATTCATTATTTTGCACCTTGGAAACGAGGTTCGACTGATTTCAACTACATTTATGTTGAAACAATTACCTTCGTTATTTTACACCTTGGAAACGAGGTTTGATTGATTTCAACTACATCTAAGTTAAAACAGTGACCTTCAATATTTTGCACCTTGGAAACGAGGTTCGACTAATTTTAACTACATCAAAGTTGAAACAATTACCTTCGTTATTTTGCACCTTGAAAACGAGGTTCGACTTATTTCAACTATATCTAATTTGAAATAGTGACCTTCATTATTTTGCACCTTGAAAATGAGGTTAGACTAATTTCAACTACATCTAAGTTGAAACAGTGACCTTCGAGGTTCGACTATCCTCAAATCAATCGAGATGGTGACCTTCGAGGTTCAACTAGCCTCAATAGAATCGAGATGGTGACCTTCAAGGTTCAACTAGCCTCAACTGAGAATTGAAATTCAAACTCCATCGGGATAGCGACATTCGTCACTTTTGACATAGGAGCGAGTGTAAATCTTGTCAGCTGAGGTGGCAACCTTCTACAGTTCACAAACTATTGATCCACATAGATCTGTCCCTTTGTTTCATCGGCATTAATTTAATGCATCGTTTCGAGCCACATCTTCATCAACATTAAGTACGAACGCAATTAATTACGTCGCTTTGTTCCCAGCACCCTTTGGCAGTTTGGTGCTTAGGGATTCGTGTAATGAACCCCAGCCATTTAGTTGGCTCCTTCGCCTATAAATAGGCAGTTGCTTTTTAAGAAAACTCATCTTCCTCCTCTTCACTTTGTTTCAAAATGACGCAGAGGGGGGTTCTACATTTTTAAGGTTCCCATCTTCACTTCCTACGAAGTTCCAAGCTTCAATAATCATCGCCGGTGAGGTAGGCAAAGTTGATGACGCCGTCACTTTAGGTAACACTTCTAATCCGATCCTTGATCTGATGGTTACTTTTGTTGCTTGTAAGTTAAAAGAGGTTCAGCCATTTAACAGACCACTAGTTCTCATTTTATGCAATCCTGACCTTTTGGTCTTCATAGTAGCTTGCTCGTTTGAGGATTTCTCAATTTTTCAGAGTCAAAATTAGGATGTATTTCGACAACTTATTGGACTTTTGAATGTAACCCCAAAGAGATATCCTAAGTTCAAACATGCTTACTGTTTTGACATGCCATGCGCCACTAAGCATGTAGTCCTTTTTCTAGACTTTAGTCTATGTAGCAACTTCGCAGACTCAGTGAAGTACTTCTTTTTGGAAGAGTCGGCAACAATGTTAGACTTATTCGAAACATACAATATTATCTAATGTCTTTTTTTCATTAGTTCATGCCACCTATATCCCTTACGGTTTTTGTTATATGATTGATATTATATAATTTTTCTTAATATTTATTTTTTTATAGAAAATTAGAAAACTAAGAAATAATATGGCAATCAATTGCTTTATTTGATTTAGATATAAATGGTTTATCATGAGAGATTTAGTGTGTATGAGTATACAATTTCTGTTTATAAAAAAATAGCATGGTGGTCGATTAATTCCAATTATAAAATCACAATAGCTGTATATGAAACATCTATATTATTAAAATAATTGTGTGGTTAAAAAAATAAATCTTTAAAATATAATAATTTGTTTTCTATCTTCTAGAATGCAAATTATATCTTGGTTTCTCCACTCATGAGTTTAAATACAAATGTTATACAATTCAATCCTCCCTATGGTGGTCATCAAAAATCATGCCTTCAATTTGCGTGATAATAGTTTCGGTGTCAATTTTCATCTCGCCTATAGCATTATTGATATCATTAATGTTGTTTCCAGTTGGTCCCGCTGAAATGTAGCTACTTTTGGCTTCTTTAGCATCAACACAACTATGTAGGAGCATAGATGAAACTAATGATAAAAGAAGTGCAAAGAAAATTTGGTTTGAAGGTGTCATCTTTTGGTAGTGTGTTTAGAGTAGATTGAATTTTTATGTTTGAACTTAGCTCATTTTATAGGCATCATAAAGAACATTAAGGGTCCTTATATTCAATTAATGCATCGAATTGAATAATACAATATTTATTAATTTTTTAAACTAGTAATCCTACATATACAATAAAATACACTATTAAATATTTTAATAGTTATCTTAATGTTATATTCACTGTAGCCTAATTTTGCATCCGATCCGTCACCCATTAATTATATCAAAAAACCTTCTTTCTGATATAACCTAAATATTAATTGTTGGCATTATTACATTAAAATGATTGTCTACATTAAAAAAATGCATTATAACTAAACATTTAAGAATAATTTGTTATCTTCTTGTTCTTCCCCTATCAAAATGCCTCATGGAATATATACAATAAAGATCAAGGCAAATATATATGAGAAAGCATAGATAAAAAATATGAACACCGGTCACATACAAAAAATACAATAAGGACACATAATGATATATCAATATGAAAAAGGTGTCTCATTACTCAAAAAAAAAATATAAATAGATTTATGAAATCAAAAGAGAGAGGAACATGAGAATCATGCAAAAAGTTATCAAATGAAAACAAACCAACCAAATGAAATCATAAATCAAAATTTAAGCCCAAAATATGATGTTTGATCAATAAAGAAAATTTTCTTTGAAGAGCTTTGATCAAACCACTCATAGAATACATTATAAAGCATATTTGAAATTTTAATCATCTATTTGTGCTATATAATGAATTCAAAAGAACAAATCAAAACAAAATTTTTATAGTTCAAAAATAAGATTACAAAATGTACAAGAATCATGAACTAAGGTAAAAAAAATCATTTTTAAAAGTATAAAACCAAATCAAAGCGGTGTTGGAGCCTCTCTTGCATGTAATGCAGAGCTTGACTAGCGATATAGCCATGCTACCAGCCCCTCATCCCCATAGCTGAAGAACGTGTGATGCAGCTTCTAAAGCAGAGGGATGATTCTTTGCTCGAGCTTGAACGTCAAGTACTCTAAAAGAAGCAGAAGGTCAAAGAGCTTGGGGATGTCAGCAAAAAATTGTCCAACGAGAACAAAATGATCGCTGACACTGAACGCAGCCAGCAACGCTTAGTTGAATCTTATAGAGCTGCACTTGTTGATATCCAAACTAAACTAGCTGAAGCGGAGAATGAGTTTAAGGGCGCAATGGAAAGACGTCAGATTTTGGAAACCCAACAAGTAGAACATCAAACATTGCATCAAGCTGAGTCAGATGATCTTGAGAGGCTAAGCAACGTCGTAAGTAGAGTGAAGGTGCTCTCTAATGATGACTTATGAAAGCAAGCTATGACTGAGATTGAAGCGGCACACCAAGAATCCATAAGCCAACTTGCTGGGAAATCTACCAGACTGTTGAATATTTGTAATGATATTTTATCAATACAATTATGTTTTCATCATCAACTTTCTCCTTTGTGCACTTTGGTTCTTTGCTAATAGAACACATAAGACTTGTCTTAACGAGTCTATGCCTTTAGAATTTCAAAACAACTGTCAAAAACCAAGTCTTAGAATTTTAAGACGAGTTTCAAAATATCTCATCCAACACTTGATTGAGGTAATGACCTTCATTTGTTTTGAAATTGAAGATGAGGTTCGACTGATTTCAACTACATCTAAGTTGAAACAACGACCTTCGTTATTTCGCACCTTAGAAATGAGGTTCGACTGATTTCAACTACATCTAAGTTGAAATCGAGACCTTTATTATTTCGCACCTTGGAAACGAGGTTCGACTGATTTCAACTACATCTACGTTGAAACAGTTACATTCATTATTTTGCACCTTGGAAACGAGGTTCGACTGATTTCAACTACATTTATGTTGAAACAATTACCTTCGTTATTTTACACCTTGGAAACGAGGTTTGATTGATTTCAACTACATCTAAGTTAAAACAGTGACCTTCAATATTTTGCACCTTGGAAACGAGGTTCGACTAATTTTAACTACATCAAAGTTGAAACAATTACCTTCGTTATTTTGCACCTTGAAAACGAGGTTCGACTTATTTCAACTATATCTAATTTGAAATAGTGACCTTCATTATTTTGCACCTTGAAAATGAGGTTAGACTAATTTCAACTACATCTAAGTTGAAACAGTGACCTTCGAGGTTCGACTATCCTCAAATCAATCGAGATGGTGACCTTCGAGGTTCAACTAGCCTCAATAGAATCGAGATGGTGACCTTCAAGGTTCAACTAGCCTCAACTGAGAATTGAAATTCAAACTCCATCGGGATAGCGACATTCGTCACTTTTGACATAGGAGCGAGTGTAAATCTTGTCAGCTGAGGTGGCAACCTTCTACAGTTCACAAACTATTGATCCACATAGATCTGTCCCTTTGTTTCATCGGCATTAATTTAATGCATCGTTTCGAGCCACATCTTCATCAACATTAAGTACGAACGCAATTAATTACGTCGCTTTGTTCCCAGCACCCTTTGGCAGTTTGGTGCTTAGGGATTCGTGTAATGAACCCCAGCCATTTAGTTGGCTCCTTCGCCTATAAATAGGCAGTTGCTTTTTAAGAAAACTCATCTTCCTCCTCTTCACTTTGTTTCAAAATGACGCAGAGGGGGGTTCTACATTTTTAAGGTTCCCATCTTCACTTCCTACGAAGTTCCAAGCTTCAATAATCATCGCCGGTGAGGTAGGCAAAGTTGATGACGCCGTCACTTTAGGCTCAAAGGTAAACAATCTAAAGTAGATAGTGGGCAATATAATCAACAAGTAATATACAAAGGCGATATAAGATATAAACATAAAAGAAGTGCGCCAATGCAATCACAAACAAGCAATATGATTACGGAGTTCGGTCCCCACGACCTACGTCTCCGCTCCTCACCTCGAGGAGATCTCCACTATCACAACCGGGTTTTCTACGTTCACCCGAACAACGTTTACACCTCACAATACAATCACTATGTAATCACACCTCACACACTAAGTGTTGGTCCTAGCCCGTGTCCTCCTCCTCAAGTGCTCGGTTACAACCTCTCCCTAGGCACGTCAACCGACGCCACTCCTCTTGGATTCGACCCCGTCTCTCACCACACACTTCTCTCGGTGTACAAGTGTATTACAAGTGAATCCTCACAATTAGGCACAATATGACAAATGATTGTTCTCTCTAACAAGGTGAGAACTCAATTAAGCACAACTCTTAGTCACAAACCCACAACCCCAAATTATACTATGAATGTAAATACAATAAGCTCAATAGGTTGTGTGTGAACAAAGAGATAAAACAATATAAACTCAATATGAAATCTAGCTTATGAAATTAAGAACAAACTTATAAAATGCTAGAATTGAGTTTAAGGAAACTTCTCTATAGATGACAAGAGAGAGGGAGAAGAATGAATGCTCAAACACCAAGGATGATCTCCACTTGCTCTTGTGAAATTTGCTCCACAAATCAAACTCTTGTAAATGCTTAAAAGCTTTTTAAACAAACACTAAACCCTTAAACAAAACTTGTAAACCTCTTAAAAACTTTTCTCTTGTTGTTCTTGTTAGATGGGAGAGGTAAATGCAATGGGGTATTTATAACAACCCAAGACATCAGCCAAAACCCCAAGGAAATGACCAAAAACCCAAAAACAAACAAAACAGAAAACTAGCCGTTACTGTGCAACGGCTCTCTGATAAGTCGACTTAGAGTCGACTTATGACATATACAGTTTTTGGCAGATGCTGAAAATTATGCGTATCTGGATTTGTAAAATCAGTTAAAAATAGTAAATCAACTCTAAACATTATGAAATTTTGAGGGATGTTTCTAAACATGTAAATAAACATTTTACAAAAATAATTTCTGAAATATCACTTCTCATTTGTGAGAAATGAATAT
Source organism: Asparagus officinalis (assembly GCF_001876935.1). Lineage (NCBI taxonomy): Eukaryota > Viridiplantae > Streptophyta > Magnoliopsida > Asparagales > Asparagaceae > Asparagus > Asparagus officinalis. The sequence goes on along the minus strand of NC_033799.1, from coordinate 72,222,966 downwards.
TTGAATACAGATATTTCAGATTCTAAAAACTGCTGAAACACCCGATTTTCTAAAATCAATTTGACACAGTAAATTAACTCCAAAAATTATAAAATTTTTAGGGAAGCTTCTAAACGTGTATATGAACATGTTAGAGAAGGAATTTCTTAAATATCACTTCCCATTTGAGAGAAATAATTTATTTTGTAAACTGGTCAAAAATACATAACTGTGCAACACTTCATAAGTAGACTTATAAAAAGTTATAAGTCGACTTATATAAGTCGACTTGCCTTGCTTTATAAGTCGACTTAGCAGAGGAGAAAATGCACTTTCTAGAGGAGTTCATAAGTCGACTTGTCAGGGTTTATAAGTCGACTTATAAACATGCACAGGCACTGTTCATGTTGGAAAACTGATTTTTAAAGTGCCTTTAAAAATAACAAATAAATTCCAAAAATTATGAAACTTTGGAAAATGTTTATAAACATGATAATAAACATGTTACAAAAAGAATTTTTGGAATTGCATTCCCCAATAGTGAAAACCCATCATTTTTCAAATATGTCCAAAAACATGAAAACGAAACATACATGTTTTGACATTTGATTTAAACAAACTTTTGAAACTCTACAAAATGATTTTATAAACTTTATAAACTATGTATAAACTGATATTAAAGTCTATAAACTAATAAAATAATGTTTTCACAAAAACACCTATATTTTGATAAAATCAACAAATACGTGTGTGTGAATAATATGAGCTTAAAGTATCAACACACAAGTATAAAAACCTAAACTAAATATACCCAAGCTTGTGATCTTCAACGAAGCTCTATCTTGGTACACTTGCGGATGAAGCTAAAACTTGGATCTTGAACTTGAATGCAATACTTCACTCCACTATGTTTCACTCCACAATTCCGCCAACCTCCTCTTGATATGATCGTGTAGGCTCAATCCATCCAACCTCCAACTACGTTGTTTGTCTACAATAAATACAAAAACACAAATACTAGACAAACAACATTAGTGGTAAATTGTTTGTTAAACATCATCAAAACAAGAAGGCCAACAGATAGATCGTGATGACGGGGAAAACCAACACATCGACGGGGCTTATGTTAATAATGAGTATTAGAAATAGTATGGATGATGGACGTGAAGGAGCTAGGAGGAGAAATAGGTGCAGTAGATGTGATCAACCGGGTCACAACAAAAATAGGTGTCTAGTTAGTATTAGGCATTGATTTGTATTATGTAGCGTTTTGCACTATGTCATTCGTAGTTGTTATCTTTGAAGCGTATGATACTCGTTATTTGTAATATGTTATGTATGATACTGTGTTCATTGCACTCTGTATATATGCTCATATTTTAATCACAGGTCTATTCATTATGGATCCGGGACCGGAGAATCCCGATGTTTTGTACCTTCAGGTGAGTCATTGTTCAGACCATATTAGTTCGGGAGAGGTAATACGAATAAATTAGATATATATTTCTTCGATTAATGTAATTTTTTGCCTGAATATACTTAAAACTAATTCTCGTTTTATGTGCAGCCCGTACCAGAGTTCATGATGATCGAGCATTCCCACAGTCATTCAGCTTGGGTCATTGAGGATGAGAGGGTACTAGCTTTGATCGCTCAGGCCGGTTTTCGACCGTGTTCGACGATTCGTTATATCAGGCTTGATTGGCCGCTTATCACTGCTTTGATTGAGAGGTGGAGGCCAGAGACCAACACCTTTCACATGCATATAGGGGAGTGCATGATCACTTTACAGGACGTGGCCGTCATACTTGGGCTCCGGATCGATGGACCGGTAGTTACGGGCTCCGATGATCATAGTTGGTCGGAGGTATGTGCCCGGCTTCTTGGACAGGTTCCCGACTTGAGGAGTGGTGCGATGAAGCTATCGTGGCTTCGTCAGACATTTCAGGACGATATACCACAGGATGCCTCTATTGAGACGCTCCAGTTTCATGCTCGTGCATACATATTGCACATGATAGGGTGTGTACTATTTCCTGATGCGAGCAAGACTCTCGTACATGCACGATGGTTGCCACTGCTGGAGGATTTTGGTGTATGCGACGCACTATCGTGGGGCAGTGCGGTGTTGGCATATTTGTATCGAGAATTGAGTAGAGTATCTCTGATGCAGAATAAAGAATTCAAGGGATGTTGTACGTTGATACAGATTTGGTCATGGGAGCGCATTCATATTGGGCGACCCACTTTACTTATGCACCGTGACTTAGAGGGGCAGTATCCGTTGGTATACAGGTATAATTGTACACACACATATTTTATTCGTAACCTGAATATTTGTACTTATATATCCGCTATTCTGCATATAGGTATAACGTGCGATACGCTCAGTACAGATCAGCGACGCGTCATCGTCAGTTTTACAGAAATGAGCTTGATGGCCTCCAGCACGAACAGGTAAATATAAAACTCAAGAAGTATGAATATTATAGTTTTTCTGTATGATGCTGATAAATGTTTTATTTTATTTTAGTTCAAGTGGAGACCCTATACATCGCCGGAGCTCGATATGCATTCTCTTGCACCTATCTGCCGAGATAGTCCCGACTTGTGGAGGGCCAGAGTTCCATTGATCTATTGGGAGATCGTAGAGATGCATGTCCCGGACCGTGTGCTACGGCAGTTTACGCTCTCTCACCATATTCCAAATCCTGTCGAGCAGATCAATCGTCGGCGACGCCCTACATCGCACCGGACTGATTGGGCCGTAGTCCGTGCGGCCTACATAGACAGGTGGGTTCACAGGTGGGATTGCATACAGGATACGAGGGCCACAGCTATTGACTATACCACGTATATGCGTTGGTATTGGGGTATCACATGTAGATGGATCACGCGTGACCCACAGCCCTTAGCTGGACACATGCCACACCCACCGACAGATAGTTACATCCCTAGTGGGATGAACGAGAGAGATTACGTAAGTTTCTAAGCTTAATTATAATATTTTTTTCTTGAGTTGATACTTAATAAATTATTTACCTCACAGGTCCGTGCTTTTGATAGCATTCAGGATGATATTGATGCGACCGTGCCAGGTGGCGTTAGGGCTCCTCGGCAGGATCAAGAAGACCATAGCACAGGTGTTTCATAAGACTCACGTCGACGAGTTCGCAGGCCATGAGGACAGGTCTCGATCATTTGGGCGACGAGTTCGCAGGCCGTGAGGACAGGTCTCGCTCATTTGGACGGGCGTACGCTCGACGTCGACGGCCGCATGCCGATGACGTCGGCACTTCGCATGCCGATGGAGCCGGCACTTAGCAACTTCATACACAGCCAGATACTCAGATAGTTGATGCTCATCAGGTGGAACCCAGGGGGCGGGGAAGAGCGAGGGGGAGGGGAAGAGAGGGAGAGGAAGGAGTGGAGCTATATTGGGTTGTATTTAAACTTATTTTGTTAAAATTTATAACTTTCCTGAATTTTCAAATACTAAACTTTTGAAGATAAATTGTTGTTCATATACATAATCGTGTGTGTTTAATTCTATATTGTTGTTTGCAAATAAACTAGCATATATATGAGTTATAATTCATGGTTGAATCATGTATATATTGTTGTTTGCAAATAAATTAGCATATATATGAGTTAAGAGGTAAATATACAAAACATGCACAACAGGCTGTGCATGCTGGGTGACCTGCAGCTTCACGGGAGTTCAACTCCCGTGAAGCTGTAGTCGCACTTTGCCAGAGACTCGATTCTCTGGAATTGTTGACTGTGACTCCACGGGAGTTCAACTCCCATGGAGTTTTAAACAAAAATTAAACTTCACGGGAGTTGAACTCCCGTGAAGTTTAATTTCCCCATAAACTTCACGGGAGTTGAACTCCCGTGATGTTTCGGAGAACTTTTCACAAAAACCGACCTGTTTTCAGCGCTGGGCTGAAAACAGGTCGGTTTTTGCAATTATTTTCAAAAGGGGTCAGTTTTTGCAAATAAAATCCTAAAACGGTTGGTTTTGAAAATTTGTCCTGTGATGCTCACTATGATTCTTTAAAAAGATCAAAGAATATGGGTAATCCTCCATCTAAAATTAGCAGCCACTGTGATTCTTCATCTAAATCACAATCTTTGACTGATGATGAGGATTCAACTGACCACGCTAGTCGTAGATCGAAGCAACGTCATCATAGGCGATGTTCGCTTTTTACATTCCAAACTTGAGAAGTTGCTACGAAAAGAGCAACTGCCTAAGCCAAGTCAGAATAGCCAATCTAAGAGAGTTCCTTTCTCTTAAAAGAGCACACCAATGTCAGCATTATGTGATCCTAAAGGAAATTGTCATGGCACAGTTCAAATGAATGGCGAGCACAAATATGTTCCTACAAAGGAATCGGTCTCTAATTGCCTTATCTAAGTTCCTGAGTCATCAGAGACTAGGATTAAGACGCGACGGCATACACGAAAGGGGACAATTAATCTCAAGGAGTTCACGATCGATATAACTAGTGTGATCTCAGGAGATGATAAAGAAGATGCTGATAGTCCTTCCGATCTCAGATATTCTCTTGGTATTAGAAGAATACCTTCAGAAACTGATGGTGTTTATTGCCACACCAGGTCGAGGCCAGGGGCGACAATCCTCTTTGATTACTCCCTTCTTCGAATGCATGCCCCCACGAGCTTCCTCTCAAATCGAGCTTCCTCTCAAATCGACCAACCCTCTACTAGCAACACTAGTTCTGCTATAGAGTCAAATGTAACCCCTAGTTCAAGCAAAGAGCAGGGGTGGGTCGCAGATATGATGGATAGAGAAGCACACGATGATCTCCTCCAGTAGATGGAAGCCCAAAAGAAAGCATCCGACGAGTGTTTTGAGCATCTCGAAGTGATGATTCAATAATTTATCGCGGTTTCCCAACAACAGCATACAAGCTCCTCGAAAAGGAAACAACCGATTATGGAGACTTCTTTGGAGAAAGAGAAGTCACATCATGAAGACACAAACTCCGTCCACTCAGGATCGAATACGTCAACTCCACCTAAATTGAGGCACAAGGCGAAGGCCCTTGAAGATCTCTAGAACCAACTCAACACTCTTACGCAGTGAACAGAGCTGAAGAAGGTTGAAATTATCCCACCATACCCAATTGAGTGGGATTTAGTTTCTTACCCAATAAAGTTCAATCCGCCAACATTGTATACATTTAATGGCAAAGGATCCCCTAACCAACACACTTACTATTTCCACCAACAAACAGGAAATATAGTAGGGAATGATGCCACCAAGGCAAGGTTGTTCATTGACACCTTTAAGGGGGTAGCCCTTGATTATTTCCAAAATTTAGTAGAAGGATCAATCAAATCCTAACCCGATTTGGAGTCTCAGCTCCTCTCTCAGTTCTATGAGGAATAGTCAGATGTCACCATGGCCAAGTTTTTCTCCAAAAATCAAATGGAAGATGACTTAGTCAAAGATTACATCAAGCGGTTTTGCAATTTAAGTTTGTGATGTCGCGACATTCCACTACCAATATTGCTCTAAACATGTCGGCATAACTTTTTGAGCCAATAGAAGCTCACATAAGTGTTGTTAAGGCAAACTCATGGAAAGACTTGATGGAGCAAGCAGAAATCACAGAGAAATCTGTCGAGCACTTTAACAAGTTCGACCATTGCACCAACAATAAAAGGGACAGTCGTTCCAATCAAAAACTAAGGAGACATTTGCTGTTGAGGTCAAGAAAGCTAACGATCAAAGGAAGGAGTAGCGGAAAAGTAATCTATAAAGCTACTCTTTCAAAGATGAACATGCTATCACCATCTTTCATGTCCTCAATAAAGGCAATCGATTGAAGCTTCTTGAGGCTCGATGCCCATGAGAAGTTGGGAAGACCTATAGTCTCAACTACTGCCTATATCATAGAATGCTAGGGCATCCAACGAATAATTATTATATCCTAAAGAATAAAATATAGACGTTCATCAACTTAGGGATCTTCAAACTTTGGCTTTAGCAAAAGAAGGTCACCACTAATATGGTGACTCTTCAATTCGATTCTATGACAGAGACTCAGGCTCAAAATAGAGTCATTCTTATTCCCACTATTACATAGAATAGGTCAATCATGACTAACAAGGTCGACAGAGCCAAGGCTTTGTCCCTCTTACTACAACAAAAGGTGAGATGATGTGGGTCTATCCCGATCTCCTTCAAGATGAACATTAGGCATCCTCTAAACCAACGGCACATGATAAAGTTAAACGTAAGATGAGATCCCACAATACCATCTCTGCGATCATATGCAAGGAATCACTACTGGATTTACACCTTTTAGCGACGGACATTTCCGTCGCTAAAGGTCGAAATTCCGTCCCTATAACTTTTAGCGACGGAAAAAAATAAATTTTGTCGCAAAAAAATCATCCGTACATTGAGGGTCCCTAATTGAATCTTTAGCGACGAAAATTTTCGTCGCTAATTTTCAGCGACGGGATATTAACGGCAATTTTTTCGTCGTATTTTTTTAAAAAAAATTAAAAAAATATTAGCGATGGAATTTCAGTCGCTAAAAACTATATTAGCGACTAAATATCTGTCGCTAAAGGTTGTATTTATTATTAAAATTCCTTTTCTGTATCCATTTTTCGTTGCTAAATATATAAAAATCCGTCGCTAAAAATATTATTAAGGATGGAATATCCATCGCTAAAAGTTATATTTAATATTTTTAATTTTTGCCCGTGTCCGTTTTCCGTTGCTAAATATGTATTTAGTGACGGAAAATCCGTCGCTAATAATAACCACTATTTTTTAAAAATATTTTGAAAATTAAAAACCTGTAGGCTGTTTAAAAATCAAAATAGATAGCTGACCCCCCATCAAACACCGGTGATGGAAGTTACGATCTGACGACTTCCAGAAGGATATAATTCAAAGACTTTCACATAGACCGATGAAGTTTACAATCCGACGACCTTCACAACAACTGATGAAAGCTCTAATCAATAGTCTTCACAATCAACATCGGGAGTTATAATCTGACGACTCTCATATTTTCAAGGAGCCAACATGAAGATTACAAGATAATAGTCTTTGCAACGCTCTACAGAAGAAGCTATAAGTCATTGGCTCCTTCTAAAAACGCGGAATTAATCTTCGCGTTTCAATTCCTGAAACGCAGGTGACCCCCGCGTTTCCAAGCTTCAACAAGCAAAACACGAGCAACCCTCGCGTTTCCAAGCTTCAACAAGCAAAACACGAGAGACCCTCGCGTTTCCAAGCTTCAACAAGCAAAACACGAGCGACCCTCGCGTTTCCAACCTTCAGCAAACGAAGCGCAGGCGACCCTCGCATTTCTAACCTTCAGCAAACGAAGCGCAGGCGACCCCCGCATTTCCAGCCTTCAAACTCCAAAACGCGGGCGGCCCTAGTGTTTTTCAACAACCAGCGGGTGCCCAACTCCGCGTCTCCAGTCTAAAACGCGGAGTTAGGGCCCTGAACGCTATTTTTTAGCGTTTGACTCGTTCAAAGCACGAGCTGAACGGTTCCAAAACCGGTTCTCATGATTTGTGGGCGGTTACACCCCACTTAGGAGTGATTTAGGGGCTGTTACACCCCCTTAATCCCCTATAAAAGCGAGTAAACTTAACTGAGTTCGGGGTTGGCTTCTTTGGTCCGGAGTTCAAGGCTTTTTCGGCTAGCTTTTTGGATCTGAGACTGGGCAGCGAGGGAGGAATTTCTTGGCTCGGATTGACCATTCGGCTTGGCAGCAATAGGAGAGATCCTTGGGTGAGCTTTTGAGGGGATCAGCATCATCCTCCAAAGAAGATCATCTTCAACGTTCGGCAACGAGGAGCTTCTTCATCCTTGGCTTATAACCGACATTCGGTTAAATCAACTCTTTTTCAAGAGTTTAAACTCGTTTAGAGTTATCAACTCGTCTAGAGTTCTAAAACTTACAACACAAGTTCTCCACAACGTCAAATCATGAGGAGAAGATATTGTTCCAGTGAATCAAGATATTCGGATCGTCAACAGAGAGCAAACTCGACGCGAGCATTCGAGGGAGGCACTCCATCGCCACCGTGAAGAACCTAGATTTTAAACAAAGGGGGGGGGGAATCAAATTCATTCTCCTCTTTTTTGTAATCAGAATCCAAATTATAATCGATTTTGAGAGAATACAAATTAATTTTTCTTTCATTTCTTTTACATCGAATTTTTCCACAAACAAAAGATGGCGACTCTGCTGGGGATGAGCTTCTCTGACGAAGAAGTGGTGGTGCAATCTGATGTTCATCTCACTAGAACAACCGTCGAAACTCTCGTGGTAGAGTTTGATCAAGCCAAGTTTGAGGAGGCTATCTCCTCCGGATCCCTTAGCCCCAAGGCTATGTGCAAGATCCACAAAGTCTCCAAGGAGACTAAATCTCCAACTGTTGCTAGAGTGCCGAAGAAATTCCTCTCCTTTGGCCAAAATTCATCAAACAGCCCCTCCTCTGAAGGATTGGGCTCTGCCTCTGCCAAACTCGTTCAACGAGTTGAAAACTCCACACCCGCGTCAACACGACGTGTCATGGATGGTAAAAGGCCTACGACGGAGATAGATCCAATCAACGCCGATGATGCCCCTGCAAAAGCCTTAAAACAGGTCAAGAAGAACGCTGCTCGTCGAAGAAGAATGTCTCAGCGACGAGCACAACTCCGAGAAAGTCGATCCTCCAACCAACGCGAACTTCGCATTCGTAAGTTTAAACGCTACCCTGAGCTCCGCATTTCTACTTTAGAACGCAAGCCTCATATTTATGAGCCCAAACATGAGCTTCGCGAGAACCAGACTAAACGCGGCCCTCAATGGCGCGTTTTACAGCCAAAACACGGACCTCAAGTCTACGTTGAAAGCGAACTTCAGCTTCGTGTTTCCCAGTCAAAACGTGACCTTCGCGTCGACACTAAAGAACGCGACCCTCATGTCGCCAAACCAAAATGCGGACCTCGCGTTTCAAGTGCTAAACGCGACCTTCGCGTTTCAAGTGCCAAATGCAACCTTCGCGTCTCAAGTGCTAAACACGACCCTCGCGAGACCCCCGAATACTCTGCGTAGCGTGACTAGATTGAGAGGCGGATATAAGAAGTTCATGGATCAAAGGCATCCAAACCAGATTCATGTTCACCAAGAGCCAGTCCTGTCCAATCATAGACTGGGGGTTCCAGTTTAAACCTCACGATCAGTGAGTAATTCTCCTCGAATCTTTACAACGGGTTTGAGAGAGTTCATATCGAGAGAAAGACCGATGCAACAAGTCATTCCTTCATTCCAATATGAACGACTGATTCCTACGGTCCTTTCGAGATGTCAATACTGCTCATATGCGGCCCAACTGTTGGTGTTCAACCAATTAACGAACATTGCTTTGCCTAACCAACAACGACGTTCGCACAGGAAGAAGTCTCCAGAGACCGAGTATCCTGGAGTCACTATCAATGTGATCGGCAGAGGGAAAGCCTCAGGTCCTAGTTCCGATGACTCCGAGACAAGTCGTTCACCAAACGTTAGAGAAATCACTAACGAGTTTGAAGGAGTCTACCGACACACTCGGACTCGAACGAGAGCCATTCCCCCTGTCAACTATCGGAGGTTAGCCAGAGGAACCAATTCTGATGATGAACACTCAGCCATTGCAGAGTCTCAATCATCAAGCTCTTTTATTGAATATGAGATCTCCGCTTATATGACGGGAAATCATGAAGATCTCGCGAAGAGACTTGATGAGCAGGAGGCCATCAATGAACTCATAGCCCTGTTGACTCAAATCATCGCAGACAAGGCCAAATCTCAGGAGATAGATTCACCACCTAGGCAAGAATCTTCCAGGAGAGAAAAAACGTCTTCATCCCGACCTCACACAAGCAAAGGAAAGAGAAAAGTGGTTGATGGTGCTGCTTCTGATCAAGAAGCCCACAACCTAGAATCTTCCTCTAATGAAGAAAGAGAGACTGAGAATGAGCAAAATCTACAGTCTGCCAAAATGGAAGAATTGGAAGCCCGTCTTAATGCCATTGCTGACAGAAGCGAGCTCCAAGATAAGGGAGTTGTTAGGCCCTATCCTGCCGAATGGGATGCAGCCTATTATCCTCCAAAATTTAAGGTCCCGACGCTACAAACTTTTAACGGCACAGGATCACCGAACCAACATATCTATCATTTCAAGTCACAGACTGGGAATGTGGTATCAAATAACGCTATACTAGCTTGATTATTCATTGGTACCCTCAAGGGAGTTACCTTCGAATGGTTCAGAAAATTACCTGCCGGATGTATCCAAAAGTGGGCAGATATAGAGAGACTCTTCCTGTCAAGATTCTTTGAAGAGGATACAGAAGTCTCTATTCATACCCTTCTCGCCACTAAGCAGAAGAGGAGGGAGTCTGTCAAAGCCTTCGTCAAAATATTCTGAACCATGGCTCTCCACTGTTCGTCAAGTATGACACAGTCTACCTTAGTGGAGACATATCGACACAACTTGCAGACCGACCTTCTAGCACAAATGAGGGTTGCAGAATGCCGTTCCTGGGGACAACTAATTTCTCAAGGTGAACAGGCTCAAAAGATTTTTGCCAGGATCAAAGCTGAAGAACAAAGTAGGCAGGATCAACCTGAGCGATCGGACCAAGCCCAATCTTCTCCTGAGCAATCGGACCAAGCTCACTCTTCCCAGTCAGAATCGAAAGATACTACGGCCGCTGAAGCCAATCCTTTCCAGTAGGACCAAGCTCACTCTTCCCAGTCAGAATCGAAAGATACTACGGCCGCTGAAGCCAATCCTTTCCAGTAAGATGGCAGGTCCAACAACTATCACGTTAATAGTTACCTCTGATAGTCAAACTCGTTAGATAATGGCTCACTAGGCGATGTGTCATGTCTTCTCTTTTCCCCCTTTGCACTTGTTCAAGACTGGGGGTTGGTTTATTGGTAGTTCATTGGATTATGAGTAATAAATTTTCTGAGTTGTTATGTTTAATAGAATACCTCTGTCAACCACAAAATCTACCAAAACTATCACGTTAATGATTACCTCTAATAGTCCACCAACTTGTTAATCCGCTTCAATAGGATGGCAAGTCCACTAAAACTATCACGTTAATGATCACCTCTGATAGTCTGTTTTCTCCAAATTTCCCCACCAATCCTCTTCAAGTAGGATGACGGGTCTATCAAAACTATCACGTTAATGATTACCTCTGATAGTCCATTCCCTCCAAATTCTCTTGTCAATCCGCTTCAATAGGATGGCAGATCCACAAAACTATCACGTTAACATTTACCTCTGATAGTCCATCAACTTGTTAATCTGCTTCAATAGGATGGCAGGTCCACTAAAACTATCACGTTAATGATCACCTCTGATAGTCTGTTTTCTCCAAATTCCCCCACCAATCCTCTTCAACTAGGATGACGGGTCCACTAAAACTATCACGTTAATGATCACCTCCGATAGTCTGTTTTCTCCAAATTCCCCCACCAATCCTCTTCAAGTAGGATGACGGGTCTATCAAAACTATCACGTTAATGATTACCTCTGATAGTCCATTCCCACCAAATTCTCTTGTCAATCCTCTTCAAGTAGGATGGCGAGTCCACAAAAAACTATCACGTTAACAGTTATCTCTGATAGTCAAACTCATCAGATAATGGCCTACCTGGTGATGTGACTCTATTCCGACTTCATGGATAGTGCCTCACTAGGCGATGTGCATTGTCTACCTTTTTTTATTCCCCTGCTAAGTCTTAATCAAGACTGGGGGTTGGTTACTTGGAATCCATTGGATTAAGAGTAACGAATCTTTCACATCGTCGAGTTAATATTACACTTCTGACGATCATCATCCCCACAGAGTATGCATTCAACTCGTATTACTCCCAATTTGTCACGTTAACAACATACACCTCTGACAATCAACTTATCAATCCTTACCAATAGGATGATAGGTCCTCAAAATTGCGCAAATCACAATCTTCCCTAGCAAGACACTAAGTCTTCAAAATCTTTTTCAAATCACGAGCATCAAAACTCATCGCTTCTGATGATAAACTTACTTAGCAATTCTCCCCAGCGAGACGCTAGTCCCCAAAATCTTATGCAAGTCACAAGTACACATTCTCTTGTCATGTTAACACCATACCTCTGACAATCCACTTATCAATCCTCTTCAATAGGATGATAAGTCCACAAAGTTGCTCCAATCGCAACACACATCCTGTCACGTTAACACTAAACCTCTGACAAAATCAACTTATCAATCCTCTTCAATAGGATGATAAGTCCACAAAGTTGCTCCGATCGCAAAAAATTCCTGTCACGTTAACATCATACCTCTGACAACCCACTTATCAATCATCTTCAATAGGATGATAAGTCCACAAAGTTGCTCCGATCGCAAAAAATTCCTGTCACGTTAACATCATACCTCTGACAACCCACTTATCAATCATCTTCAATAGGATGATAAGTCCACAAAGTTGCTCCGACCGCAACACATTCTTGTCACGTTAACATCATACCTCTGACAACCTACTTATCAATCCTCTTCAATAGGATGATAAGTTCACAAAGTTGCTCTGATCGCAACACATTCCTGTCAAGTTAACATCATACCTCTGACAAAATTAACTTATCGACTCTCCTTAACAGAGCGATAGGTTCATAAATTTTAGTCAAGTTAACATCACACCTCTGACGATCAAACCAACTTATCGACTCTCTTCAATAGAGCGATAAGCCCATAAAATACTGTTAGGTTAACATCACACCACTAACAGTCAAATCCCCCAATGAACTTGTTAATCTCTTTTCAACAAGAATAGCAAGTTTTTATTATAAAATTCCTAGCGGATTAAATATTTTCTGGAATTATCCTAGTGATAATAAAGAAAATTTTTGAATTTTACTCTAAGTGAGGATTCATGCCAAGTTAATATTACACCTCTGGTGTTTCTAACTTTCTTTCAGTGTTTCAAGTAACACATGAAGAAATAATGACAAAGTCTACGTATTTAATATCATAGCCAGTGATTATCATTAAATTTATAATCTCTGAATCCATACCTCGCATGTATGGGGAATTTTATCCCGAATCCTAAGTAGGGATAAGTCAACGCCTAACATGCGTTGCCGGTTAGTCTTTTACCGTAAAAAGGATAAAAGTCTACGTATTCGACATCATAGCAGGTCGTTATTAATAACGCCAAAATCCATGCCTTACACGCATGGAGAAATTTATCCCGAATCTTAAGTAGGGATAAGTCAACGCCTAACACGCGTTGTCGGTTAGTCTTTCTCTGTAAAAAGGACAAAAGTCTACGTATTCAACATCGTAGCAGGTTGTTATTAATAACGTCGAAATTCATGCCTTACACGCATGGGGGACTTTATCTCGATTCCTAATTAGAGATAAGCCTACGCCTAACACGCGTTGCCGGTTAGTCTTTTTCTGTAAAAATGACAAAGTCTATGTATTCAAAATCATAACATCAAGTCTAAGAGGCTTCATTCTCTTAGCATAATGTTACATGTGAAACGGATTCAAATAATTCACATGCTAGCCCGACTCAAACGGTAGTCGGTAAAGCCTTATCAAATCCGTTGATGGCTGAGGGTTTGCCAAAAATCATATGCATGTTCGTAGGTCCATTAGCTTAATGGATGTGAGCCGAGACTTGAAACAGATGAGCTAAAGACAAGTCTCAAAGACTTAGTCAAAAATACACGGAAGCCACTTCCATGTCTTAAGTCAAAACGCTCATGTCTTAAGTCAAAACGCTGAGGTCAGACCCGCGATGCAAAAACCAAATGCCAAGGTCAGACCCGCGATGCAAAAACCAAACGCCAAGGTCATACCCGTGTTCCAAATTCAACATGCAAGGGTGAGACCCGCGTCTCAAGTTCAAAATGCAGGGTTCATCCTCCGCATTCCAGAAGTAGGATTGTGATGCATACCTTCACACAAGTCCTGCATGGCAAATCTCTTCAACCAATGTGCCTTCGAAGCGAGTGCAAAGAACAACTCCTTTATGACAAGGAATCAATAGCTCCAAGATCAGAGTTGAGATCCAAAGTATTCCGAAAATTCGTCCCAGTCAACCGCGAACTTTCAAAAACTTTGGAGGGGGTTCTGTAGGCTGTCTAAAAATCAAAATAGATAGCTGATCCCCCATCAAACACCGATGATGGAAGTTACAATCTGACGACTTCCAGAAGGCTATAATTCAAAGACTTTCACATAGACCGATGAAGGTTACAATCCGACGACCTTCACAATAACTGATGAAAGCTCTAATCAATAGTCTTCACAATTAACACCGGGAGTTACAATCTGACGACTCTTATATTTTCAAGAAGCCAACATGAAGATTACAAGATAATAGTCTTTGCAATGCTCTACAGAAGAAGCTATAAGTCATTGGCTCCTTCTAAAAACGCGGAATTCATCTCCGCGTTTCAATTCCTGAAACGCAGGTGACCCCCGCGTTTCCAAGCTTCAACAAGCAAAACACGAGCGACCCTCTCGTTTCCAAGCTTCAACAAGCAAAACACGAGCGACCCTCGCGTTGCCAAGCTTCAACAAGCAAAACATGAGTGACCCTCGCGTTTCCAACCTTCAGCAAACGAAGCGCAGGCGACCCCCGCATTTCTAACCTTCAGCAAACGAAGCGTAGGCGACCCCCACATTTCTAGCCTTCAAACTCCAAAACACGGGCGGCCCTCGTGTTTTTTAACAACCAGCGGGTGCCCAACTCCGCGTCTCCAGTCTAAAACGCGGAGTTAGGGCCCTGAACGCTATTTTTTAGCGTTTGACTCGTTCAAAGCACGAGCTGAACGGTTCCAAAACCGGTTCTCATGATTTGTGGGCGGTTACACCCCACTTAGGAGTGATTTAAGGGGCGGTTACACCCCCTTAATCCCCTATAAAAGCGAGTAAACTCAATTAAGTTTGGGGTTGGCTTCTTTGGTCCGGAGTTCAATGCTTTTTCGGCTGGCTTTTTGGATCTGAGACTGGGCAGCGAGGGGGGAATTTCTTGTCTCGGATTGACCATTCGGCTTGGCAGCAATAGGAGAGATCCTTGGGTGAGCTTTTGAGGGGATCGGCATCATCCTCCAAATATGATCATCTTCAACGTTCGGCAACGAGGAGCTTCTTCATCCTTGGCTTATAACCGACATTCGGTTAAATCAACTCTTTTTCAAGAGTTTAAACTTGTTTAGAGTTATCAACTCGTCCAGAGTTCTAAAACTTACCACGCAAGTTCTCCACAACGTCAAATCATGAGGAGAAGATATTGTTCTAGTGAGTCAAGATATTCGGATCGTCAACGGAGAGCAAACTCGACGCGAGCATTCGAGGGAGGCACTCCATCGCCACCGTGAAGAACCCAGATTTTAAACAAAGGGGAGAATCAAATTCATTCTCCTCTCTTTTGTAATCGGAATCTAAATTGTAATCGATTTTGAGAGAATACAAATCAATTTTTCTTTCATTTCTTTTACATATCGATTTTGAGAGAATACAAATCAATTTTTCTTTCATTTCTTTTACATCGAATTTTTCCACAAACAAAACCATGTACAATATCGATAATAATTTTAAAAACCCTGTTCAATCAGCAGTATAATATTCAATCCCATACACATATATTTTAATTAAAAAAAATAAAAGTTTCCCAACAGGTACATAATAAATATTATTTATACAACACAAGAAATTATTTTCAAAGTTAAATTAATTACAATCAATTCTCCTGATCATCATCATCATCCTCAACACTAGCTGCATTATGACTACCCTCGGCTGCACCTTATGAAGAAATCCCAGCCTGTAAATATAAATCAAACGTTAACAAGGGTGTGTAACCGTTAATAAGAGTGTGCAAATATAAATATAATTTCCCCAACACCACAACACAACACAACAATACAACACAACACCAAAACATCACAACACAACACCACAACACCACAACACAACAACACAACAACACAACACCACAACACAACACAACACAACACTACACTACACAATACAACACAACACAACACCACAACACAACACAACACAACATAACAACAACAACAACAACAACAACATAAATCCCCTAACCTCACCCACCAACCAACCACACTCCCCCTCCCCCCACCCCTCCCCCTCAACCACCACCACAACCAAATCCCCACTCCCCCTCCTCAACCACGACCAAAGCCCNACCACTACGTACGCACGTACCATCAACACCACCATCACATAAAAACATTATAAGTATATATTTTGGGCTTTGTGTTAGGGTTAGAGTTAGGGTTTGTGTGTAACAGTTTGTATCAGTGTGTATCGGTGTGTATGATATCATTTAGTCACGAAGAAAATTCATAACTAAGTAAGAATTATATATTTAATTTATTTAATTAAAAAAGTAAAGTATATATATTACCTGATCCGACATAAACCGTCTCCTATATGCCTCCTGAGCCTCCTGAGGCAGAGTCGACATGAATTGTGTGAACTCTAATTCTCTCTGCTCCTGGCACCTCCGTTCTTCCTCCGCAATCCGCTGATATGTTATTTGTTGTGACTGCCAATGTTCAATCGCTGTCAACCGCTGCTCCATCGAGTCTTGATATGAACTGCTTCCTGGTGTTCCTGGTGGTGTTGCAGACTCGTAGGTGCTACTAGACTCGTGCGGCCTCTGCTTGGATCCTCTCCATTGGTATCTGTTCTTCCTACTCGGTCTAATGACCGTCTCGATGATGGAGTCCTCCTCCTCTCTACTTAGCCGGGCAGGAGTGTTAGAACTGACATGAGACTGAGACATTTGCTCATGTACCTTGGCATATAATTTCTCCTGCGATATATCAAAACAACCCAGGCAAGTCGACTTACTAATGATATATTGTTATGAAATTGAATATATAAATGAACTGCTACTTACAGCCAGATCTTTATTCTTTGCTTTCTTCTCTTCATCAGCGTAATTCAGGCTCCAGGAAGTCAGAATATAATCTACAAAATGTCCGAGGTCTCCCCTTCCCTATTTTATTCAAATATATCATTTACTTATAACACATAAAGTATACTTAACTTGACAACTTCAAAGCTAATATATTATTGTAGGCTGTCTAAAAATCACAACAGATAGCTGGTCCCCCATCAAACACCAATGATGGAAGTTACAATCTGACGACTTTCAGAAGGCTATAATTTGAAGACTTTCATGTAGATCAATGAAGGTTACAATCTGACAACCTTCACAATAACTGATGAAAGCTCTAATCAACAGCCTTCATAATCAACATCGGGAGTTACAATCTGACGAATCTCATATTTTTAAGGAACCAAGATGAAGATTACAAGATGACGGTCTTCGTAACGCTCTAGCAAAAGAGACCACAAATTGATGATCTCTTCATATCAAAACACGGAGGTCATCCCTGCGTTTCACCATCAAAATGCAGAGGTCATCCCTGTGTTACAACATCAAAACGCAGAGGTCATGCTCACGTTTCTGAGTCAAAACACAGAGTTTATCCCCAGTGATCCAGTTAAAAACACAGAGTTCGCGGACTCAAAATGCAGAGTTCATCTCTGCATCCTAACTCTACGTTTTAGATTTACAATGCAGCGCGATCTGTGCGTTCAGCTACCAAAATAGGCCCAACTATGCGTTTTAAGTCTAAAACGCAGAGTTCGGGTCTTGAACGCTATTTTTCAGCGTTTGACTTGTTCAAAGCACGAGCTGAACGGTTTCAAAACCGTTTTCCCCACGATTTGGGGAGCAGTTTAAGGGGGCAGTTATACCCCATTCAGCCCTACTTAGGAGCAAATTAAGGGGGCGATTATACCCCTTAAATCTCATATAAATAGGAGTAAACTCAACTGAGTTTGGATCTTTGGATCTTGGAGTATCTTAGAGATCCAGAGATCGGTTTCTGTAGGCTGTCTAAAAATCACAACAGATAGCCAATCCCCATCAAAAACCAATGATAAAAGTTATAATCTGACGACTTCCAGAATATTATAATTTGAAGACTTTTACGTAGATCGATGAATGTTACAATCTGACGACCTTCGCAATAACTGATGAAAACTCTAATCAACAGCCTTCACAATCAACATCGGGAGTTGCAATCTGACGACTCTCATATTTTCAAGGACCCAAGACGAAGATTACTGAACAATGGTCTTTGCAACGCTCTACAGAAGAAGCTATAAGTCATTATCTCCTTCTAAAACACAGAATTCACCTTCGCATTTTAGTTCTTGAAACGCAGACGGCCCTCACGTTTTTCAACATCCAACGGGTGCCCAACTCCGCGTCTCCAGTCTAAAACACGGAGTTAGGGTCCTGAACACCAACTTGGGTGTTTGACTCATTCAAACATGAGTCGAACAGTTTCAGAACCGTTTTCCCCACGTTTTGAGGTATTCTCGATCACGTTGGAGCGGATTTAGGGGTTGGTTATACCTAGGGGTGCATTCGGTCCGGATACGGCTCGGATATGATGCTTACCATATCCATATCTGCTTACTCATCTCGGATACGGTTACAAATACAGATATACCTCGGTAAGGAAAATTCATATCCATATCCGCTAAAATCAGATACAGTTACAGATATACATGCGAATATATAAGCAGATATGTATGCAGATACAAAACGGATATGAGAAAGCTAGATAGTATTGAGAAAAACATAGTTCATGTGATACAAAAGAGTTTGTTTATATGTTTATTATATCTAAAAAGTTAAGATTAGACATATTGATCATTAAAATTAACCACAAATTCATAATCTAAGAATCGAAACTATCGTAAGAGTATGACTAATATGTATTCGGATATTTCATATACGGATACGGATATTTCACTAAAAAATCATATCCATAACCATATCCTATCGGTTATAGATTTGAGTAACCATATATGTATCCTAACGGATACGGTTACGGATATTTCCTCGGATACGGATACGGTTTAGCACCCATAGTTACACCCCTTAATCTTCTATAAATAGGAGAAAACTCAATTGAGTTTGGGCTCGGTTTTTGGCTCTTAGATCAAACCTCTTTTCAGCAGCAAAGAAGAGATTAGTGGTTCAGCTTTAGGAGATGGGTGGGTGAAGAGGATATCAGATTTCTCACAGAGAGAGCGTCGGCTGGTTCTTCTTGGATTGTTGACAACAGGAAGATCTGATCTTGGAATATTTTCAGCAACAAACAAATCCACTTGGCTATTAACTGAATTTTTGGTTCAAACAACTCTTTTCACAGAGTTTTAACTCACTCTGAGTTCTTAAACTCGTTAAGAGTTCTCCATAAAACTTGCCACACAAGTTAATTGTTCCCGCGAGATAAGACGGTAGGATCGTCAACGGAGAGCAAATTCGACGCGAGCATTCGAAGGAAGCACTCCATCGCTACTATGAAGAACCCAGAATTAAACAAATGGGAGAATCCAGATCATTCTCCTCTCTTTTGTAATCGGAATCCAAATTATAATTAAGATCGAGAGAATACAAATCAATTTTCTTTCATTCTTTTTACTACAAATTTTCTACCAAACAAAAGATGGCGACTCCACTGGGGACTAGCTTCTCTGACGAAGAGGTGGTGGCGCAATCCGATGTCATGCTCATTGGAACAACCGTTAAAACTCTGATCATCGAGTTCAATCAATCCAAGTTTGAGGAGGCCCTCTCCTCCGGGTCCCTTAGCCCCAAGGCTATGCGTAAGATCCATAAAGTTTCTAAGGAGACTAAAGCTCTAGTTATGGCCGACTCATCGAAGGACTATCTCCCTTGGGGGTTGCACTGTTCATACAGTCTCCTCTCTGAAGGTGAAGACTTAGCTTCGGCACAACTCTAAAAAAGCCGATCCTCCAATCAACGCGAGCTCCGCGTTTGTGAGCCTCAACACGAGCTCTGCATAAGCCAAGCTAAACGCAGCCCTCAGGGGTGCGTTTCCCAAATAAAACACAACCCTCAGAGGCGTGTTCCAACATCAAAACACAGACCTCAAAACTCTGTTGATCTGGCAGAACGCAACTCTCAGGAGTGCGTCCCAGAACCAAAACGCAACTCTCAGGAGTGCATTTCACAAACTGAATGCAACTCTCGGGTATGTGTTTCAGAACCAAAACGCAGACTTCAAGACTGTGTTTCATTAGCAAAATGTAGACCTCAGGACTACGTTTTACCAGCAAAACCTGGAGCTCAGGCATGCGTTCGGGTGACAAAATCCAATACAGAACCTGGTGTATACCATGGAGCTTCGGGACGCTACCCGGAACCCCACCGGGGGGTAGTCCACCCCCCGGACCCCCCAACCAGGGGCGCACCGCCCCCTGGACCCCCGGCTCGCTCACCGGTCAGCGAGACCCCTGAATACTCTGTGTAGCGCGACTATATTGAGGGGCGGATATAAGAAGTTCATGGATTCAAGGCATCTAAACCAGATTCATGTTCACCAAGAGCCAGTCCTGTCCAATCATAGACTGGGGGTTTCAATTCAAACCTCACAATCAGTGAGTAATTCTTGAGTCTTTACAGCAGACTTGAGAGAGTTCATATTGAGAGAAAGACGGATGCAACAAGTCATTCGTTCATTCCAATGTGAACGACTGATTCTTACAGTCCTCTCGGGATGTCAATGCTGCTGATATGCGGCCAAACCATTGGTGTTCGACCAATTTACGAACGTTGTTTTGCCTAACCAACGACGACGTTCACACAGAAAGAAGTCCCCAGAGACCGAGTATCCTGGAGTCACTATCAATGTGATCGGTAGAGGGAAAACCTCAGGTCCTAGCTCCGATGACT
Source organism: Asparagus officinalis (assembly GCF_001876935.1). Taxonomy (NCBI): domain Eukaryota; kingdom Viridiplantae; phylum Streptophyta; class Magnoliopsida; order Asparagales; family Asparagaceae; genus Asparagus; species Asparagus officinalis. Next base: position 72,202,114 of record NC_033799.1, on the reverse strand, counting down.
CTGAGACAAGTCGTTCACCGACCATCAGAAAAATCACTGACGAGTTTGAAGGAATCTACCAACACACTCGGATACGAACATGAGCCATTCCCCCTGTCAACTATCGGAGGCTAGCCAGAGGAACCAATTCCGAGGATGAACACTCAGCTATTGCGGAGTCTCAATCATCAAGTTCCTTCGTTGAACATGAGAGCTTCACCCACATGGCAGAAAATTCTGAAGATCTCTCAAAGAGGCTTGCTGAGTAGGATGCCATGCTCAAATCATAGCAGAAGACCCTTAATGAACTCCTAGCCCTGTTGACTCAAATCGTCGCAGACAAGGCCAAATCTCAAAAGACAGATTCGCCACCTAGGCAAGAATCTTCCCAGAGAGGAAAAGCATCTTCATCCCGACTTCACACAAGCAAAGGGAAGGGAAAAGTGGTTGATGATACTGCTTCTGACAAAGAAACCCACAACCTGAAATCTTCCTCTGATGAAGGAAGAGAGACTGAGAACGATCAGAATCTCTAATCTGCCAAAATGAAAGAATTGGAAGCTCATCTCAATGTCATTGCTAACAGAAGCAAGCTCCAAGACGAGGGAGTTGTCAGGCCTTATCTTGCCGAATGCGATGCAGCCCCTTATCCTCCAAAGTTTGAGGTCCTGACACTACAAACTTTTGACGGTACAGAATCGCCGAACCAACATATCTATCATTTCAAGTCACAAACTAGGAATGTGATATTAAACAATGCCATACTGGCTTGATTGTTTATTGGCACCCTCAAGGGAGTTGCCTTTTAATGGTTCAGGAAACTGCCTGCGGGATGTATCCAAAAGTGGACGGATCTAAAGAGATTCTTCCTGTCAAGATTCTTTGAAGATGATACAGAAGTCTCCATCCATACTTTTTTCGCCACTAAGCATAAGAAGAGGGAGTCCATCAAAACCTTCGTCAAAAGGTTTCGAAACATGGCTCTGCGATGTCCGACAGGTATGACACAGTCTACCCTAGTGGAGACCTATCGACACAACTTGCATACCGGCCTTCTAGCACAAATGAGGGTTACAGAATGTCATTCCTAGAGACAACTAATCTCTCAAAGCGAACAGGCTCAGAAAATTATTGTCATGATCAAAGCTGAAGAACAAAGTAAGCAGGATCAACCTGAGCAATCGGACCAAGCCCATTCTTCTCAGTTAGAAGGGGAAGATACTACGGCCACTGAAGCCAATCCTCTTCAGTAGGATGGCGGTCCAATAACTATCACGTTAACAGTTACCTCTGATAGTCAAACTCGTTAGATAGTGGCCCACTAGGCGATGTGCCATGTCTACAATTTTCCCCTACACTTGTTTAAGACTGGGGGTTGATTTATTTGTAGTTCATTGGACTATGAGTTATAAATTTTCTGAGTTATCATGTTCAATAGAATACCTCTGTCAACAACGAAACCTACCAAAACTATCACGTTAACATTTACCTCTGATAGTCCACCAACTTGCCAATCCTCTTCAATAGGATGACAGGTTCACAAAACTATCATGTTAACAATTACCTCTGATAGTCCATCGACTTGCCAATCTTCTTCAATAGGATGGCAGGTCCATAAAACTATCACGTTAATAATTACTGTAGGCGTCAAAAAATGCTTACAGACATCCAAGGCAAAGAGAAGACGATAAACGCCATTCTCTTAATCAAAAAGGATCATTCAAAGGAAGTGAGACAACATGTATACACCAACAAACAGCGCTTGGTGTCGCGGCTCAGGCACGACAGGTCATGGTGCCGCGGCCATGGCGCGGCAGTATATGGTGCCGCGGCTAAGGCGCGGCAGCATATAGTGCCGCGGCTAAGACGCGGCAGCTTGGCAGCATATAGTACCGCGGCTAAGACGCGACAGCCTAGGGTGCAGCGGCCATTATAGGGGATGCTATGGTGGTTACAAAGCAGTTATTTGAGGCCCACGTGGCAGCATGTCAGAAATAGGACGTGTGCTGACGTGTACAAGCAGTTAAACCACGAAAAAAGTGGTTAAAGGTCGTGGGAGAACGATTTCAAGCACGACGAAACATGCTGGTAACTACCTCTTTGGCCGCGGCAATCCACACTGCCAAGCCAATAGTCGCGGTAGTGTCGACTGCAACGGCCAAAGAACAGTCACCCGGTCGGTTGTTTCGCCCCCGTTTTAACTGTTGTGCACTCCTACCCCTATAAATACCTCCCTAGACACAAAATAAAGGACGGAGAGCATTTTGGAGCAGAAGAGGTTTGAGTTTTTGGTGAATTAGAGCAAGAGAGAGAGTCTTCCTTCTTCACAAACATCCTCAAGAAGCTTTTGGCGATTCCTAGAGATCTAAGCTCTGACTTGATCTTTAGAAGAGTGAACATCTTACATCGATAAGATATTCGCTTTAAATTCTTACTTCGATAAACGAAGGAAGAATTCCCAAAACCTTCACGATTCAATCAGAATTTGTGAATCGGTAGTCCACGGGCTAACGCGCCCCCGACACAGGCAAAGATCTCACGCAAGCAGCGATCCAAATAACGATTCTACGTTTGTTTCTAAAAAGTTATAATTTTCCTTTTGTTGTGTAAAAGAAGTCTTATAAAAATGCTATTTCTTTTGAATTTGTTGTAATCGATCGAAGATATAATGAATTCCACAACGAGACCAACTTTTGACGCAAACAAACTGTCGACCACAGTGGGAGCCAACGGTCTCGCTGCCGAGACCGTCGTGTCGCAGCCGATCAAGATTCCAGTTGAATCCACAGTCGAATACGAGTTTGACCAAACCAAGTTTGAGGAATATCTCTCATCATCCTCTTCAAGATCTTCATTATCTCGCAAGTACAAGAGGATCTCATCATTGAAGAAGGCTTATACGCCAAAGAAGGCTAAAAGTGAAGACTCTCGCCCAATCGTTGTTGAGGCCTTGCCTCGCAACATTATCCCGACGACCCCCAAAGCCGGAAGCTCTGCTCATAATGATTCCACCCTAATTAAGAAGTTGTTCGGTCGAAGTTCGCCAACTCTGATGAAGAGGGCTCGTCAGAGCCGACGCCAACACCGCGCTCGTCAATTAGCTAAGGCCTTGGAACAAACCGATGGGGTTCGTTATCACACGGACCTAGAGTCGAGGAGGCATCGAGTGGTTCAGTTGTCTCAACAACCAATCACTCATATCTCTACCAAACTAACGACGGATGAATGGACTCTTGTCAAAAGGGCCTGTTCGACCCTCAAAGAACGCATACAAAAGCGTATGGCAAACACCGCTCGTGTCCGTGCTCTTTTACAACAAAGACGAGAAGGAAAGAAGAAAACAGTGTCTAAGGAAGCACCAAAGAATCACAAAGTATGGATCCCCAAATCCAAACTCGTACGAAAATTGGGTCTGCAGAACACAACCTTTGACCGCGGCAGTCTTTATTGCCGCGGCACTTCTTTCAACCGCGACAGCTCATACTGTCGCGGTATCTCCTTCAACCGCGGCAGTCTCTGCTGCCGTGGCACACTGTTCGACCACGACACCAATCATTTCCACGGCCAAAAGAAGTTTCACAAGAGCACTCCTTCGACTCCATCAACGTCCGTTCCGGGTCCGTCTACTGTGTCAACACCCGTTGTGTCACCAGTGAAACCCTGGGTCAGTCCTGACCTGTCGAAATCCAAAATTATAATGGCGGATGGCCTCGATCCTTTACCTGAAGATCGAGTCAAAGCTCCGGTCAAAGAACTCTTGGGTCCGGTGAATGAACCCCAAATATATTCTTACACTAAGGGTCGTAAGTATCCTCCTATCAAGTCAAAACAACTCCAAGATGGGAAAACCCTAATTTCTACCCGTTTAGGAGTTCGTAATGAAACTCAGGAGCCTGTTAAGACTCTGCACTCGCAAAAGGGTGGTTCTAAACATGCGACTCCTGACGTGACCTTGGATCGCTCAAATGCAACAACAAGTTGTCATGAGAACGCCAGCAAGGCTTTACATCCTCAGAAGAAGACATGTTCGTCCAAAGACATTGTTATACCTGGGGGCTCTTACCAATAGACGATAGGATTCTCCGGTAATTATACCGATGAGTTGTACTATCAAGCTGGTGGTGTGAACAAAACTCGAAAGAGGATTGTCCGAGAAATGAGCCCTCATTGTTTCTATATACGACTTATTAGAGCAGTACTATCAGAATGTGACTACTCCAAACGAGAAGCCATCCTACAAAGAGTCTCAGTGTTCCAGAGGCTTTTCACCGAGATGTTGAAGCCTAAGCCGAGACATTTCCGTAAGGGCTTTTCACCGAGATGTTGAAGCCTAAGCCGAGACATTTCCGTAAGAGAAGATCAGCTGTCCAAGATGACGAATTCCCTAAAGTCACCATTAACATGGTTGATAAAAGAAAGTCTAAGCGGCATTCAAATGACTTAAGTCCCGACTTTTCCCCGAGAGTTAAAGTCAATCCAAGAATTGCTCAAAGGATGTCTCGACTCCAATTAGGAGCCATCAGACGCAGGGATTACAAGAGAATGCATGAAGGAATATCCTCCGAGGATGAACTTTCAGACACTTGTTCAGCTATTGCTTCTGATGATACAATGTCTAGCACGGGACAAACCAGAGAAGTGCTCACAATCACCCCTGATCAGTTTGCTCAAATACTTCAAGAAGCTCTAGCCAAACAACGTGAAGAAATTAGAGCTGAGATAAAGACAGAAATAGAGTTGACTATTCAACAAATAAAAGAATTGCAAGCTCAACGACCTTAACCTCCTGAATCCAGTCAGCGAGCTGAATCCAGCCGCCACACTCAGAATGTGGTAGATGATAGTGATCCAGAAGTAGATGAAGTCATTATGGCTGATACACCTCCCAATAGCAATAACGCTGGGGGTGGTTTAACGCATCCTCCAAATAACAATATTGGGGGTGGTTCGATGGCACCTCTTACAGGAGGTGGTCTAACTCATTCTCCTCAACGTCCTTCGAATAAAGACATAGACGATGACGAGAAAATGAAAGAGCTTGAAAACAAAATCAACGCTTTGATAATGGCTCAAGAAGTGAAAAAGACGGGTATTCCATGTCCCTATCCAAGAGAATGGGATTCAATACCGTACCCGGCAAAATTCAATCAGATTAACTTCACACCGTTTGACGGGAAAAGCTCGCCTACTCAGCACTTGATTTATTTTAAGTCTCATTTGGGCATGATTTCTGGAAACGAGGCTTTAATGGTCCGGTCATTCGTTGGCACCCTTCGTGGTCCCGCCTTCGATTGGTACCGACGTCTCAAGCCAGGAAGCATCAATTGTTGGGATGACATGGAAAGTTTGTTCCTCAACAATTTCTTCGATGATGACACCGAAATGTCGATCGGAACCCTTCTAGATGAGAAGCAAAAAGACGGAGAGTTAGTCGATAATTTTGTCAAACGCTTCCGTAACAAAGCAATGAATTGCAGAGATCCTGTTACAGAGGAGTTCATCCTACAAACATGCCATAATAATTTCTCCATCGTTGTCTTGGAAGCTCTGGGGGTCATACCATCCAGAACTTGGAAAGAATTAAAACTACGTGGCGAACAAGCTGAACACTTTCTTAAAAGAAAGAAAGCTGAGAGAAGACGACCGATGACATCTGCAATCACTGGGAACGTGACTCCCGATCTGAGGTTTCAAAAGGAGTATTCTTTCGAAGATGATGAAGCTCCAGCCATCTTGAAATACCTCCTCGCCAATGATAAAATCGAGCTACCACCTATTAAAGATCAGGAGGGAGCTAAGAGGATTACGAATCCAAACTACTGTGCGTACCACAGAAGGGTTCTTCATCCCACCGAGATTTGCTTCGGACTCAAAAACAAAATCCAAGCCTTAATTGACTCCGGTGTCATAACGGCGAAACAAGCCAAGTAAAGACGACTCTGACTCCATTGGGTACACGAGTATAAACCGTTTCCCCTCACTCAAAAGAGTATATGAGTATAAACTGCTCCTCGATACTCCAATAGGTATATTAGTCTAAACTGTTTCCCACTCTCGAAGGGAAGTTCCTGGAGAATTTTTACATGTAATATTCATAAGGATAACCCGGTCATGTAACTCAGTATGATGTTAGACCCAGTTTCGCGAAAGAAGCTGGGGGTGGATGGTTCATGTAACGGGAAGTTCTCGGAAGAATGCTATATGTAATTTTCTTAGGGATAACCCGATCATTACAAACAAAGTGATAAACACTATATCCCTATGGTGATTTCCGAATACTCTTTTACTGAGATGAGATTCGATCACTTCTTTAGATTAATCTTCCCTCACAAAACTCTCATTTGGTCAAACCTTTAAACAGTTAGGACCAAAGCCAAAATCCCCTCTCGATTCCTTTCATGAACGAGAGGTCCACAAATTAAACGATCAAACCTTTAAATAGTTAGGATCGTCTCAAGTCCCTATTTGGTCAAACCTTTAAACAGTTAGGACCAAAACCAAAATCCCCTCTCGATTCCTTCACTGAACGAGAGGTCCACAAATTGAACGATCAAACCTTTAAACAGTTAGGATCGTCTCAAATTCCCATCTTGGTCAAACCTTTAAACAGTTAGGACCAAAGCCAAAATCCCCTCTCGATTCGTTCCATGAACGAGAGGTCCACAAATTGAACGATCAAACCTTTAAACAGTTAGGATCGTCTCAAATTCCCATCTTGGTCAAACCTTTAAACAGTTAGGACCAAAGCCAAAATCCCCTCTCGATTCCTTTCATGAACTAGAGGTCCACAAATTGAACGATCAAACCTTTAAACAGTTAGGATCGTCTGAAATTCTCATTTGGTCAAACCTTTAAACAGTTAGGACCAAAGCCAAAATCCCCTCTCGATTCCTTTCATGAACGAGAGGTCCACAAATTGAACGATCAAACCTTTAAACAGTTAGAATCGTCTCAAATTGTCATTTGGTCAAACCTTTAAACAGTTAGGACCAAAGCCAAAATCCCCTCTCGATTCCTTCAATGAACGAGAGGTCCATAAATTGAATGATCAAACCTTTAAACAGTTAGGATTGTCTCAAGTACCCATTTGGTCAAACCTTTAAACAGTTAGGACCAAAGCCAAAATCCCCTCTTGATTCCTTCCATGAACGAGAGGTCCACAAATTGAACGATCAAACCTTTAAACAGTTAGGATCGTCTCAAAACTCCCACTTGGTCAAACCTTACGACAGTTAGGACCACAGCCAAAACCTCATTTTGATTCATTTTGCGAACGAAAGGTCCCATTTTGAGTTGAATAGTCAAACCTTATGACGGTTAGGATTATTCAAACAAATCCAGATTCTCTAAGTGGAGATCCTACTTTGAGTTTTCTTTGCACCAGGAGATAGAATATAAAATTCTTCCTCTCCGATTTTGGGTTCATCTCTACCAACAAACAAGAGACCAGGAGATAGAATATAAAATTCTTCCTCTCCAATTTTGGGTTTATCTCTACCAACAAACAAGAGACCACGAGATAGAATATAAAATTCTTCCTCTCCGATTTCGGGTTCATCTCTACCAACAAAAAAGAGACCATATTACTCCAATGGGTGCACGAGCCTAAACTGTTTCCCTACCCTCAACAGGAAGTCTCTAGAGAATATTACTCAAAACATTCTTAAGAATAACCTGATTACCTCCCAACGGGTATATGAGGTTAAACTATTTCCCGAACACTCCAATATAGTTTATGAGTATAAACTATTTCTCTATTCTTCGACGGCAGTTCAAATTCAAGACTTCGGCAACGGCCACGCGATAAACGCAGCACCGGAGGAATTTTAGCTATTCTAAAAAGCACCGAATAGGCTAAAAGATGAAGAAGTTAAGAATTGAAGCCATCCATAGACTATGTTACGCGACTTCCTCAACAAACTACTGAAGAAATTACAAGAAAAACTTATCATATTCAAAGTGTCCTAGACTCCTCTCCAAAATGATGAGTCTGAGATACTTTGGAGGGGGTATCTGTAGGCGTTAAAAAATACTTACAGACATCCAAGGCAAAGAGAAGACGATAAACGTCATTCTCTTAATCAAAGGGGATCATTCAAAGGAAGTGAGACAACATGTACACACTAACAAACAACGCTTGGTGTCGCGGCTCAGGCGCGGCAGGTCATGGTGCCGCGGCCATGGCGCGGCAGCATGTGGTGCCGCGGCTAAGGCGCGGCAGCATATTGTGCCGCGGCTAAGGCGCGACAACCTAAAGTGCCGCGGCCATTAAAGGGCGTGCTACAGCAGTTATAATGCAGTTATCTGATGATTATTTAAAGTCCACGTGGCGGCGTATCAGAAATAGAACGTGTGCTGACGTGTACAAGCAGTTAAACCACGAAAAAAGTGGTTAAAGGTCGTGGGAGAACGATTTCAAGCACGACGAAACATGCTACCTGCCTCTTTGGCCGCGGCAGTCCACACTGCCGCGCCAATAGCCGCGGCAGTGTCGACTGCAGCGGCCAAAGAACAGTCACCCGGTCGGTTGTTTCACCCCCGTTTCAACTGTTGTGCACTCCTACCCCTATAAATACCTCCCTAGACACGAAATAAAGGACGAAGAGCATTTTGGAGCAGAAGAGGTTTGAGATTTTGGTGAATTGGAGCAAAAGAGAGAGTCTTCCTTCTTCACAAACATCCTCAAGAAGCTTTTGGCGATTCCTAGAGATCTAAGCTCTGACTTGATCTTTAGAAGAGTGAACATCTTACATCGATAAGATATTCGCTTTAAATTCTTACTTCGATAAACGAAGGAAGAATTCCCAAAACCTTCACGATTCAATCAGAATTTGTGAATCGGTAGTCCACGGGCTAACGCGCCCCCGGCACAGGTAAAGATCCCACGCAAGCAGCGATCCAAATAACGATCCTGCGTTTATTTCTAAAAAGTTGTAATTTTCATTTTGTTGTGTAAAAGAAGTCTTATAAAAAGGCTATTTCTTTTGAATTTGTTGTAATCGATCGAAGATATAATGAATTCCACAATGAGACCAACTTTTGACGCAAACAATTACCTCTGATAGTCCATTAACTTGCCAATCTTCTTTAATAGGATGACAGGTCCACAAAACTATCACGTTAAAAGTTACCTCTGATAGTCAAATTCATCAGATAATAGCCTACCAGGTCATGTGCATCTATTCCGACTTCATGGATAGTGCCCCACTAGGCGATGTGCCTTGTCTACCTCTTTTTATTCCCCTGCTAAGTCTTAATCAAGGCTGGGGGTTGGTTACTTGGAATCTATTGGATTAAGAGTATCGTCGAGTGAACATTACACTTCTGATGATTATCACCCCCACAGAGTATGAATGTAGCCTGCATCACTCCTAATTTGTCACGCTAACAATACACCTCTGACAATCAACTTATCAATCCTTGTCAATAGGATGATAGGTCCTCAAAATTGCTCAAATCGTAATCTTCCCCAGCAAGACACTTAGTCTTCAAAATCTTATTCAAATCATAAGTATGAAAATTCATCGCTTCTGGTAATAAACTCACATAGCAAGTTTCCCCAGTGATACGCTAATTCCCAAAATCTTGTGCAAGTCACAAGTACACATTCTCTTGTCACGTTAAAACCAAACCTCTGACAAATCAACTTATCAATCCTCTCCAATAGGATGATAAGTCCACAAAGTTGCTCCAATCGTAACAAATTCCCATCATGTTAATATCATACCTCTGACAAATCAACTTATCAATCCTCTTCAATAGGATAATAAATCCTCAAAGTTACTCCGATCGTAACAAATTCCCGTTATGTTAACACCACACCTCTAACAAATCAACTTATCAATCCTCTTTAATAGGATGATAAGTCCTCAAAGTTACTCCGATCGCAACAAATTCTTATCACGTTAATCCCACACCTCTGACAAAATCCACTTATCGACTCTCCCTAATAGAGCGATAGGTCTTTAAAATTATCCTGATCGTAATATTCAATCGTGTTACGTTAATATCACACCTCTAACAAAATTAACTTATCAATTCTCCTCAATAGAGTGATAGGTCCACATACCCGTCAAGTTAATATCACACCTCTGATGACCAAATCAACTTATCGACTCTCTTCAATAGAGTGATAGGCCCATAAAATATTGTTATGTTAACATCACACCTCTAATAGTCAAACCCTCTCCAATAAACTTGTTAATCCTTTTTTAACAAGAATAGCAGGTTTTCATCATAAAATCCCCAGTGGATTAAATATTTTCTGGAATTATCCTAGTGATAATAAAAAAATTTTCTGAGTTTCACTCTAAGTGAAAATTCATGCCAAGTTAGTACTACACCTCTGGCGCTTCCAACTTTCTTTCAGTGTTTCAAGTAACACAGAAAGAAACAGTGACAAAGTCTACGTATTCAATATCATAGCCAGTGATTATTATTAAATTAATAATCTCTGAATCCATACCTTGCATGTATGGGGAATTTTATCTTGAATCCTAAGTAGGGATAAGTCAACACCTAATACGCGTTGCCGGTTAGTCTTTGACCGTAAGAAAGACAAAAACCCACGTATTCAACATCGTGGCAGGTCGTTATTAATAACGCCAAAATCCATGCCGTACATGTATGAGGGACTTTATCTCGATCCCTAAATAGAGATAAGTCTACATCTAAAACATGCTGCCGGGTGGTTCATTCCCACAATAATGGTGAAGTCTATGTATTCAACATCGTAGCACCAAAATCCATGCTTTTTATGCATGTGGGACTTTATCTCAATCGCTAATTAGAGATAAGTCCGCATCTAACACATGCTACCTGGTAGCGCATTCCCGTGAAAATAGCAAAGCCCACGTATTCAACATCATGGCAGGTCGTTATTAATAATGCTAAAATCCATACCTTACACGCATGGAGGACTTTATCTCGATCCCTAATTAGAGATAAGTTTACGCCTAACACGCGTTGCCAGTTAGTCTTTTCCCGTAAAAATGACAAAGTCTATGTATTCAAAATCATAGCATCAAGTTTAAGAGGGTTCATTCTCTTAGCACAACGTTACATGTGAAACAGATTCAAATAATTCATATGCTAGACCGACTCAAACGGTAGTCGGTAAAGGCTTATCAAATCCGTTGATGGCCGAGGATTTGCCAAAAATCCTATGCATCTTTACTGGCTCATCAGATTAATGGATGTGAGCTAAGACTTAAAACAGATGAGCTAAAGACAAGTCTCAAAGACTTAGTCAAAAAAATACATGAGAGCCACCTCCGCGTCTCAAGTCGAAACGCCAAGGTTAGACCCACATTGCAAACACCAAAACGCCGAGGTCACGCCCGTGTTCCAAATTCAAAATGCAAGGGTAAGACCCGCGCCTCAAGTTCAAAACGCAGGGGTCCACCCCTGCATTCTAGAAACAGGATTATAACGCATACCTTCACACATGTCCTGTATGGTAAATCCCTTTAACCAAGATACCTTTGACGCGAGTGCAGAGAATAACTCCTTTACGACAAGGAATCAACAGCTCCAAGATCAGAGTTGAGATCCAAAGTATTCCGAAAATTACATCCTAGTAAACCGCGAACTTTCAAAAACTTTGGAGGGGGGTCTGTAGGCTGTCTAAAAATCATAACAGATAGCCAATCCCTATCAAACACTGATGATGGAAGTTATAATCTGACGACTTCTAGAAGGTTACAATTTGAAGACTTTCACGTAGATCGATGAAGGTTACAATCTGACGACCTTCGTAACAACTGATGAAAGCTCTAATCAACAGCCTTCACAATCAACATCGGGAGTTACAATCTGACAATTCTTATATTTTCAAGGAGCCAAGATGAATATTACTGAACAATGGTCTTTGCAACGCTCTACAAAAGAAGCTATAAGTCATTAGCTCCTTCTAAAACGTGAAATTCACCATCGCGTTTCAGTTCTTGAAACGCAAACGGCCCTTGCGTTTTTCAACATCCAGCGGGTGCCCAACTCTGCATCTCCGGTCTAAAACACGGAGTTAGGGTCCTGAACGCCAACTTGGGCGTTTGACTCATTCAAACATGTGTCGGATGTTTTCAGAATCATTTTCCCCACGTTTTGAGGGATTCTCACCCACGTTGGAGAAGATTTAGGGGTTGGTTACACACCTTAATCTCCTATAAATAGGAGAAAACTCAAGTGAGTTCGGGCTCGGTTTTTGGCTCTCGGATCGATCCTCTTTTTAGCAGCAAAGAGAGATCAATGGTTCGGCTTTAGGAGATTGGTGGGTGAAGAAGAGATCAGATTTCTCACAGAGGGAGCGTCGGTTGGTTCTTCTTGGATTGTCGACAACAGGAAGATCCGATCTTAGAATATCTTTCAGCAACAAACAAATCCACTTGGCTATTAACCGAATTTTCGGTTCAAACAATTCTTTTCACAGAGTTTCAACTCACTCTGAGTTCTTAAACTCGTTAAGAGTTCTCTATCAAACTTGCCACACAAGTTAATTGTTCCCACGAGATAAGACAGTCGGATCGTCAACGGAGAGCAAATTCGACGCGAGCATTCAAAGGAAGCACTCCATCGCTACTGTGAAGAACCCAGAATTAAACAAATATGTGAATCCAGATCATTCTCCTCTCTTTTGTAATCGGAATCAAAATTGTAATTAAGATCAAGAGAATACAAGTCAATTTTTTTATTTTTTTTACTATAAATTTTCCACCAAACAGCTTCTTCGGATCATCTCCTCGGCAGCAGATCATCTTCGAGCTTCCGACAGCAACAAAGTTCTTAGAGTATTCCCTTAGCTTATTAACCGATTTTTCAGTTCAAATCAACTCTTTTTCAAGAGTTTAAACTCGCTCTGAGTTATCAACTCGTTCAGAGTTTCAAACTTGCTTTGCAAGTTCTCCACAACATCAAATCATAAGGAGAAGATATCGTTCTAGTGAATCAAGATGTTCGGATCATCAACAAAGAACAAACTCAACGTGAGCATTCGAGGGAGGTACTCCATCGCCATTGTGAAGAACCCAGAATTAAACAAAAGGGAGAATTCAGATCAATTCTCCTCTCTTTTATAATTAGGAAATCCAAATTGTAATTAAGATTGAGAGAATACAAATCAAATATATTTCTTTTAATTTTTCTTTTTACTATAAATTTTCCACCAAATAATTATATACCTCAAGCTCCAATTGATGATAATCCAAGTTGTGACGTATTTTTAAACTTCTCTAATATGGCAACTAATAAAATATGTTAAATTTTGACCATCCATGGAGAAGTTTAGTGCCCTTAGAGACACGCCCATGCGATTGGACATTGTGACGCTTATTTCCTTTCGAATTTTCTTTGAGAAATAGCTTACCCTTTCCCTTTCCCTTTCCCTTCCAATTTTGCTTCAACATTGTTCTCCTAACCCCAAATGGATTTTTTTTTGTTGAATCTTTTCTTTCCAAATATTTTTCTAGGTAGAGGATGTAGAAGCTCAAATATTTCTTCCCCAGTCAACCTTGGTGGTGCCGGTCTGTTTTCTGGATTGCCGTCGAACTTTCCTACTAACTTTTCTGAACTTGTGCCCTGTAGGCAACCATCTTCTGTGTTGCTAATAACAGAACTTATGGCTGTATTTCAGGAACTTTTCCTCATAGTCTGACATGCAAACCGGACAAGTAATCTGACCCTTCGTCAGCCATCCAGACAGGTTAGTGTATGCCGGGAAGTCATTAATTGTCCACATGACCATTACCCACATGCAGAAAGACTCCTTACCATAAGCATCATAAGTGCTGATACCTTCTTCCCAGAGAAGCTTCAGGTCATTAATTAATGGTTGGAGGAAAACATCAATGTCATTTACAGGAGAATATCTTCCAGGGATCAGGAGTGACAGTATCATGCATGGCTGATACGGGTGTATCTTCTCTTCGGGAGCTTAGCGATCCTCATGGGAGCTTGAGGATAGATGATTCTCATGGTATCTTGAGAATAGAGTAGAGGAGTCGTGGACGAGACCATTGGAAGCAACGAAGTCGAAAGGATTCATCAAAACTGCAGAAATTACAGTTGGACTCTGTCCGGTCGACCGGCGTGGTCACGACGGTCGCCCCCATCGTGCACGGACCCCAACTGTGTCTCGGGACTGAGATCGGTCGACCGATGGTGGCACTGCGGTCGACCGGAGAACCCTGTAATCGATTTTCCAGATTTTGTCGTTCTGACCGGTCGACCGACTTGGGCACTGCGGTCGCCCGCGTCGCGGATCCGGGCCTAGGTCTGTTTCCTGCTCCAGTTGGGATTTCTGTTTAGTATAAATAGAAACACGACTTTTCTAGGGTTTAGAACTCAGTTTGTAATCAGAAAAGAGATCAGGGAGGTTGTTCTTTGATCTAGAGAGATTGTGAGAGAGAGATTTGTAAAATCCAATTGATTCTCATAATCTAGAGAAGGTATTTTCCTTCGCCCTAATTCAACTCTTGTGTTCTTCTGTCGTTCTTCTTCTTTACCCACTCTTGATAATTCCGCGATCCAGAGTGCTCGCACGGCAACTCGTACCAAGTTGGTATCAGAGCACCTAGATCCTGTGAAGGGGGAACCTGTGTATGGTCCTTACTCGCTCACAATACAAGAAGCTTGGCGAGATCCTTATTTCTTTGGAGGGAGTCCAGAAATTAAGGAAGGAGAAGATGACTGAAGCAGATAATTCAGCGAGACTTGATGCCATGGAGAGACAGATTGAGACGATCGGGACGACTCTTACCCAACTCGTGGGTCTAATCAACGGAGGTGACAAAAAGGAGGAATCTTCTTCGAAGGGCAAGAAGAAACTCGTCGAATCCGACGAGGAACACGAGGAATCTGATTCAGAGGGGGAGACTGAGATTGTCAAGACTGCTGGACATCAAAGGGGTAAGAACAATTACCAAAATCTGAAGATTGACTTCAAGGTTGAGATTCCTGTTTATGATGGGAGTATCAACGTGGAGAAGCTTGATGATTGGATCGAACGTATGGAGATGTACTTCACTCTCTACGGATATTCGTCCAAGGAGAAGATAGTGTTCGCGACACTGAAGCTTTCCGGGCACGCGTTGACGTGGTGGAAATCCTATTGCAAACAGGAGAGGAAAGCGGCGTCGTGGAACAAGTTCAAGGAACTACTTCGTAAACAGTTCTATCCAGTAGGGTTCCTTGAGGAGCGTTGGTACAAGTGGTATGGCTTGCGCCAAAAGTTTAATCAGACCGTTCAGGAGTATACGACGGAGTTCCAGCAGCAGGCGATGGTTCTAAACATCGCAACAGACGAGTATCCCATCTTCATGAAGTACATGGCGGGTCTGAATGATTACATCCGGAAGGAGATGAAGCTGTTTTCAGTGGAGACAATCGCAGAGGCGAGCGTGAAGGCCATTGCCATTGAGGGCATGCAGAAGAAGGGCAATGAGACAAAGGGGGATTCCAAACCATCGGGGAGCAAGACGGGTGGCTCTCAGTCTAAGGATGAGAAGAAGAAGGTTGACTCGGGGAAAGCAGGATTGACATGCAATCACTGCAAGCAGACAGGGCATGTGGCCGATCGTTGCTGGGATAAGTATCCTCATCTGAAGCCTAAAGGATTGAAGAAGAAGGAGGAGAAGAAGGCGTACGTGATAGCACATGGTCCGAAGGAGGTTCCCGGGATGACCGAACCCAATAGCAGTCTCAACCTTGTGGCGGGGAAGCAGGCTACCAAGGAAGATGACGACCCGGGGGAGCAGCTCTTTGTTCTAAAATTGCAGGTCAAGACCAGCTTAGTGGATGCTATTGTAGATCCAGGGAGTCAAAAAAATCTGATATCTGAGGCATTAGTACAGAAGCTGGGATTGAAGACGGTGAAGCATCCAAAGCCCTATCCATTAGGGTGGATTCAGAAGGAGGCGGGATTGAGTGTGGTGAACCAGTGTTCATTCAGATTTGCACTCCACGAGTCGTATATTGACGAGGTCACATGCGACGTGGTTCCGTTAGATGTTTGCCAAGTTATTTTGGGCAATCCTTATTTGTGGGATAGATACGCAGTATATGATCGGCGAGCCCAAAAGTACACGTTCAACAAGGATGGCGAGCAATTCATTTTTCGTTCAGCATCTCTCCCACAGGAGACGAGCTTGGTGACAGTGACTCAGGCTAAGAGGTTGGTGAACGCGGGCAGGAAGTTCGTTTTATTGTTCATTCGGCCGTATAAAGAGCAGCTGAGTAGGATGTGCTTGTCCACCTTGAGCAAGCTCCAGGAGGGAGATCTTGACAGGTTGAAGGTCAAGTATGCGGACTTGTTTTCGGAGATCACGGGACTACCACCACGTCGAGGTGTAGAGCATGAGATTATGTTGACAGGGGAGAGTTCCTTACCAAACATAGGCCTATACCGCACATCAGTACTAGAGTCCGAGGAGATCAAGAAGCAAGTTCAGGAGCTCTTGGAGACAGGAGTGATTGTGCCAAGTTGTTCGCCTTGCGGGTCACCAGTGTTGTTGGTGCCCAAAAAGGATGGAGGCTTGAGATTATGTTGACAGGGGAGAGTTCCTTACCAAACATAGGCCTATACCGCACATCAGTACTAGAGTCCGAGGAGATCAAGAAGCAAGTTCAGGAGCTCTTGGAGACAGGAGTGATTGTGCCAAGTTGTTCGCCTTGCGGGTCACCAGTGTTGTTGGTGCCCAAAAAGGATGGAGGTTGGCGCATGTGCGTAGATTATCGGGCACTCAACAAGATCACAATCAAGAATCGCTACCCATTACCGCGGATCGATGATCTTATGGACCAGTTGGAGGGAGCGAGGTTTTTCACGAAGCTGGATTTGAAGTCTGGTTACCATCAGGTGAGGATTCGGGAGGAAGACACTTGGAAGACTGCGTTCAAGACCAAGCAAGGCCTGTTCGAGTGGTTGGTGATGCCGTTTGGACTGTGCAATGCTCCGGCTACCTTTATGAGGCTTATGAATGATTTGTTGCGACCATTTATAGAGGATTTTGTGATAGTTTACCTTGATGATATCTTGGTGTACAGCAGGACCTGGGAGGAGCATCTTGTTCATGTTGAGAAGGTATTTGAAGTGTTGCAGGACGGACAGCTGAAGCTCAACGGGAAAAAGTGCGAGTTCGGGAAGGACGAGTTGGTGTATCTCGGCTTCATCGTAGGGAAGGGCCAGCGGAGGATAGATCCAGGCAAGGTGGAGGTGATCACAAAGTGGCCGACGCCGAAGACAGTGACTGAGGTGAGGAGCTTCATGGGAGCTTGCCAGTATTTGCGCAAGTTCATTCGACATTTTTCGACTTATGCGGCACCGTTACATGGCCTCACAAAGGCTAAAGTTCAGTTTGAGTGGGGAAAGACGCATGAGGAGGCTTTTCAGTTGCTAAAAAGGAAGATCTCGGAGGCACCAGTGTTGGCGTTGCCGAATTTGCAGCGGACTTTCGAGGTAGAGACCGACGCGTCTAATTATGCGATGGGCGCGGTGTTGACTCAGGATGGGAAACCGGTGGAATACCATTCTGAAAAGTTTTCGGGTGCTGTTGCGAACTACCCAACCTACGACAAGGAGTTCTATGCGCTATATCAAGCAATTAAGCATTGGAGGGTGTACTTGTTAGGGAAGGAGGTGGTCGTGCATTCGGATCATAAGCCGTTGGAGTTCTTACATGCCCAGACGAAGCTACAGCAGGCGCGGCACATGAAGTGGATGTCTTATTTGATGGCTTTCAACATCATTATTAGGTACAAGAAGGGGGCGACGAACAAGTTGGCCGATATGTTATCTCGCCCACCGATAAGGTCGTTGTTGGTGGCGACGCGTATTCAGCCCTTGGTTCCTTTTGAGTATGTTCAGTTGTATGCATCCAGTAGAGACTTCGGTAGTGTGTTTGAGCAGGCGAAGGCTGGTCGAAGGGGGGAGTATGCACTTGGAGATGATGGCTTATTGTATCGTGGGGCATCACTATGCATTCCGGAGGATGGTGATAGGTTGCAGTGGATTCGGGAAGCACATACCTCGCGTGTGCAAGGGCATTTTGGCATTCAGAAAACGCTTCTCAATCTACGGCGACATGTGTTTTGGCCACGGATGCTTGATGATGTGACCAAGTATGTTGGAGGGTGTAAGTTATGTTGTATTTCGAAGCCTTCTAACAGAAAGAGGGGATTGTACCTACCATTACCGGTTCCTTCTAGGCCGCGGGAGAGCATTTCTATGGATTTTCTAGGAGGGTTGCCAACTACGAAGCGCGGGCATGACTATTTGTACGTTGTGGTGGACCGCGTTGACTGGCGTTGACCTAGGGTTACGCGTTGACCGGCGTTGACCCTTAGGGTTTTGAATCGTCGAACGTCGATTGGTGTGGATTTTCATCCTCGAACGTTGACTTTTGTCGCAACGCGTTGACTGGCGTTGACCTAGGGTTACGCGTTGACCGGCGTTGACCCTTAGGGTTTTGAATCGTCGAACGTTGATTGGTGTGGATTTTCATCCTCGAACGTTGACTTTTGTCGCAACGCGTTGACTGGCGTTGACCTAGGGTTACGCGTTGACCGGCGTTGACCCTTAGGGTTTTGAATCGTCGAACGTCGATTGGTGTGGATTTTCATCCTCGAACGTTGACTTTTGTCGCAACGCGTTGACTGGCGTTGACCTAGGGTTACGCGTTGACCGGCGTTGACCCTTAGGGTTTTGAATCGTCGAACGTCGATTGGTGTGGATTTTCATCCTCGAACGTTGACTTTTGTCGCAACGCGTTGACTGGCGTTGACCTAGGGTTACGCGTTGACCGGCGTTGACCCTTAGGGTTTTGAATCGTCGAACGTTGATTGGTGTGGATTTTCATCCTCGAACGTTGACTTTTGTCGCAACGCGTTGACTGGCGTTGACCTAGGGTTACGCGTTGACCGGCGTTGACCCTTAGGGTTTTGGATCGTCGTACGTTGACTTTTGTCGCAACGCGTTGACTGGCGTTGACCTAGGGTTATGCGTTGACCGGCATCGACCCTTAGGGTTTTGAATCGTCATACGTTGACTTTTGTTGCAACGCGTTGACTGGCGTTGACCTAGGGTTACGCGTTGACCGGCGTGGACCCTAGGGTTTCGAATCGTCAAACGTTGACTCTGATTGCAACGCATTGACTGGCGTTGACCGGCGTGGACCCTAGGGTTTCGAATCGTCAAACGTTGACTCTGATTGCAACGCATTGACTGGCGTTGACCGGCGTGGACCTTAGGGTTTCGAATCGTCAAACGTTGACTTTTGTCGCAACGCGTTGACTGACGTTGACCTAGGGTTACGCGTTGAGCGGCGTTGACCCTAGGGTTTCGAATCGTCAAACGTTGACTCTGATTGCAACGCATTGACTGGCGTTGACCTAGGGTTACGCGTTGACCGGCGTTGACCCTTAGGGTTTTGAATCGTCGAACGTTGATTGGTGTGGATTTTCATCCTCGAACGTTGACTTTTGTTGCAATGCGTTGACTGGCGTTGACCTAGGGTTACGCGTTAACCGGCGTCTACCCTTAGGGTTTCGAATCGTCAAACGTTGATTGGTGTGGATTTTCATCCTCGAACGTTGACTCTTGTCGCAACGCGTTGACTGGCGTTGACCTAGGGTTACGCGTTGACCGGCGTTGACCCTTAGGGTTTCGTGTATCGAATGTTGATTGGTGTTGATTTTCATCAAAACATCCAATAATCGACGAAAACGGGCGAATTCGGGTCTAAAACAGGCGTATAGGGACAAAACAGGACCTAAAACACCCGGGGGTGTCTCGCCCTTGGCCGAGACACCTTGGGGTGTCTCGGCCAAGGCCGAGACACCCTACACCCTAGGGTGTCTCGGTTTTGGGGCCGAGACACCCCCTCTCCCATCTCTTTTGTCTTTTTCTCCTTTTGCTTGTTTAGCTTTTCCTTGTTTTGTTTTCATTACCCCTTTTGTTTTTCCCCCTTCTTTTCAAATTTTCAAAGAGAACTCCCTCCTATTTAGCTCCCAAAAACCGAACTCCCCCCCCTTTTATTCGGTTTTGAAAGTTCTTCTTCTTCCCCAAGCTCCTTCCATTTGAAGAACATCATTCCTCAAGGCAAGGTTGGATTTTGGCGGGTACCCATTTGCCGAAATCTCCTTCTCTCTTAAACTTAGGTTTCAAATTCCATTTCCAAGCCCGAAGAAGCTTCTTTGATTTGGGTAAAATCCTCCCCTCAATCCTCTTATTTTGCTTTAAAGATTGCATCTTTATGCTTGGTAGATAGGAGTTTATGTATGAAAATATGCTCTTGGGGGTTTTGTGCAAGAGAGGTGAAATGGCCGAATTTTTGGGGGGCTTATTTGCAAAAGGGGACTGAAATTTCGTGGGGGTTTATTTGCAAAAGTGGAACTGAAATTTCGGGTATTGGGTTTATGTCCACTTGATGAAGGGATGTGGGGGTGCTTTATGCAATAGGATCAAGGAGTTACTTGAGGTGTTTATTTGCAAAACAGCCCCTAAATGTTTTTTTAGAGGGGTTTATCTGCAAAAGGGACACGACTTTGGGGCTGATATACGAGGGGTCTAAACCCCGAGCCCCTGATCAAATTTCGATAAATGCATGTGGAGACCAAGTGCGAAATTTGTAGAGGGGTTTTTTATGCAAGATTGGCTAAATTCTGCAAAAAGGGTTTATTTGCAAAATTTAACCAAAATTGTGGGGTACCGGGGTGTTATATGATCGAATGTGATGATCATGACCCGGGTTACGCGTGTCCTTGACCTGAATTTTGGCCTTGAACACGAAGGGTATTTTGGGTATTTCACCAAAATTCACCGCGAAAACGATCATTGTTTTGCGGGCACAAAATTGGTAGGTTTAATTAGACTTTAACTGTAAAATCCTATTTATTTATAGGATTTTAAGTCCAAGTGCTTAATTTCCCTGTTTAAATTTCGTGTATTCATATTGTACCTGACAGATTGCTTTTCACTGCAGACTTCCGATGTCTCCTCGTCACCATCGATCTTCCGGGAGTTATCCCCATTCGCAGCACAGTGAGGAGGAGGCTCCCACGACGTCTTTCCCGGCAGACTTTTCCTTCAGGGGTGAGAATTCTCTATTTCTGTATCCCTGACTGATCCCTTAGCGGGTCATTAAGGAAGAACCGATACCTCTTTCGCGGAGGTTAAGGTTTCGGACTTGTTTTGCTTAGCCAATTCAAGTCTTCGGATATATTGGGGCGATTCTTGTGTTGTCTTACACCTTGTAGTTCGGTATATGTTGCCACGTTGTTCACGTGATGATGCATACCGTTCTTCCGGTGTAGGACACTCAAAATCGTCTCTCCAATTATTCCGTGAATGAGCTTATCATTCTACTTATGAGACGGATTTTCTGACTCCATCTTTTGTATTTTATTGCAGTTGAATTCCCCGCGGGTAGTCTTCCTGCTCATGCCAATGCCGGTTGTAGCCGGGAGGTTTTTTCCTCCACTTCCATTGGGCAAGTCATTAGCCCATTCCCACAGTTTGACCAGGATCGTTCTGACGATTCCTGCCGTTTAGTACGGGAAGGAGGGCGCCATTGCTTGCGCCAGCTTATCACAGACGCCACTTTTACCGCTGATTCTACTTCCACTCAGGCTTTACAGAAGCCGAGCTTCTTGTTCGGGGATCATGTCGAGGACCCCGCTATACTGACTCTTCGGGTATCCTGACGTTCGTGGTCTTCGACCCGGGATTATGGGTCTTGACACTGCACCCCCAGGCGAGGTGTCAGCAGCTGCCTCTACTGTGAGTAACCGTCTGGCTCTTTTAGGGAGACGGTTATCTTCAATAGAGTTCAGATGCTATGGCTGGGCTTCCTCACTAGCCAAAGGGTGGTGGGCCCGCATGACTGATTTCGTCTTGGCGCGCTGGGAGAGGGATCTGAAGAGTAGTGGGTTATATGCACCCATACGAGCTACTATGTACGGAATCCCAGTTAGCTGTCGCCATTTCTTGGCTTTGCTGGAGACTTATATGCCCGATAGCAACACCTTTCTGACCAGTGGTGGTGAGCTAGGGTTGGCCTTGCACGAGATGCACCATGTTTCGGGTCTCATGTACGGAATCCCAGTCAGCTGTCGCCATTTCTTGGCTTTGCTAGAGACCTACATGCCTGACAGCAACACCTTTTTGACCAGTGGTGGTGAGCTAGGGCTAGCCTTGCATGAGATGCATTATGTTTCGGGTCTTCCGATGGGGGACTGTCCGTATCAGGAGTACTTCCCTAATAACCAGCAGCTGGAGTGTATGAAGAAAGATACTCCGGACATGTATGACACTCTCTGGGATCTTACCTGTCATTATCACACTTCCTTGGTCCTGACTTCTCCTCCAGCAAAAACGAAAAGGAAGGTCAGCTTGAAGCAGTTCGCCTGCTATTTGTTCCAGAACTTGGAGGGTAACTCCGACGAGTCCATTCATGAGTTAGACGTTTTGACCCCGTCTGTCATTAATGAGCTGTTGGAGAAGGCCGAGGCTCAGTCTTACACCACTGCCCGTGCTGAGGGAGCTTTTCCTGCGGGAACCAAGTTTCATTCTTTTCTCTTTCATGCGCAGAAGTCCATTGGGTCCCGGACTCTACTAGCAGGCTACCTTGCTCTTTGGCTGAAGAAATGTGTTGTCCCGCACCAGTCTTCGGACGCTCTACCCATCGAGGTGCTCTTCCCTGCAGTTCAGCTAGCATACGGGAGAGATCTCTCCCTGCTCCCAGCGATGGTTGCCAGCATCCACTGCGGGCTTAGGTGTCTGGCTAGTGGCTTTACACAGAGGGGTTCTGAACCATCGACTGAGCTTACTAATCCGAAGGTCGAGCTTCCTTACGCTTATCTGATGGCGTGGCTCGTTCTTCACCGCCCCGACTTGATGTCGGCGCCCAGCGTGGTAGATGTCCCTGTTCCTTTCATGCAGCTGTTGGAGAAGTGTAAATGGATTGGGCCCAAATTCAGTGATGTTCAGCGCGAGCTTCGAGTCCGTAAAAGCTGGGAGTTCTTTAAGTGCTTTCCCCACTTTTCGGGTCGCTATGGTGACACACTGATTGATGAGGAGAAACCCAGAAGTGACCGGACCATTCTTGATGCTGGTTGCTTCCGGTGGTTAGTGAACATCCGTGTAGGGTATCTTGTCCTCCGGGTGAAGAACCAATGCCACATAGAGCCTTATCTCCCTTGCCGCTTTGCTCGCCAATTTGGCTATGACCAACTGTATGTCGGGAATCCGAGCCGTAACCTGCAGGTTGAGGGAGGATTGATTGATGGCGTACGAGCGTGGCTATGGACGATGGTGGGTTGCACTGGAGCCCGTTTTGCTCTTCCTTCGTATCGGCGTAAGCCACTGATCACTTTCCTCAGCTGCAAGTGGTTCCTTTCTGCATATGAGTCCATCAGCGTGAGGAGCCTTTCAGAGTTGCAGTCTGAGTACGCGGTCCGGGCTGCTATGAGGGCTGGTCGCAGAGCTGAGCTTGCTCAAAAGCGGAGAAAAGAGCATGCCAAATCTCTTGTCTCAGACGAAGAAGGACATCTCCCTATGGGTGACGATGACGAGACCTCCGAGGAAGAGTATGTGGATACAGATACCGGCAGAGGGGATCTCGATACCGGTTTGTCCTGTCTCTTTTAATTTTCCTTTTTCATAAATGACAGCTCTTTTTTATTTGAAATGGTCTATTCATCACTATGGTAGGAAGCCAATGTGATCATGCAAGCGCACCAGCTCCTACACACCGTTGAAATCGTTCCGTTGATAGGCCTGCGCTATTCGTCGACCTAGTTGGCCCGTCGATCCAAGGGTTGGGGCTGCCCTTTTGTGAAAGAGGAGATAGACCCGCCCACAGCCCATGGACGCGTCAGCCGTCCTATGGAGTGGATTTAGGGTCAGCAACTCGGTCTGATGGCCTCATTGGGGTCAGCGGGTAGGCTAACATTTCAATTTGCTCTTGCTTAATGTTGTTTACCTTTTTGTTGATTTTGTTAAGCCACTCGTTTCGGTGCCTGTCAGGGTTTCTTCGTAAAGAGGGCCCGTGAAATCCCCACCGGGTCCGGTGGTGTGTTCTCCCTCGGTGCCTGATAACATGGAATTGCTTTGCTCTGCAAACAAATGTGCTGACGCTTCTCTTCACGACGGGTCCTTGTGCATTGATCTATGTAACAATTCGACCTGAGCTAGGTTTATGAATAATGTTGAGCCGCTGGATCTCCCGTTGTCCTCTCAGTCGTACTGTTCCACATTGCAATGTCATTTTTCCTCAAGCCTTGTGGAAGGAAGATCTTCTTCGTTTTTTGCCTGACAAGTTATTTTCTTGAGCTTTCCTTCATTTCTTTCATCATTCAGGTTAACCCTGCCACGAGTGTTGCAATGGATGGGAACCAAGCTTCTCGAAGGCCGGATGCCTGGTTTATTACGGCTGATATTGGTTGGCCCACTGATCAGCCAAACTTTCCAGGAGGGACTCGAGCAGACCATTCCTGGAATGATTCGTCTACCTGTCTTTCGGTACATTATCTGATTCTCCTGCCTCTTGTGAGCCGATCTTTTTTTTTGCTAATGAAAGTGATTTGACTATCGCAGGGCTTCCGGTTCAACTATTTGGAGTTAGCCCGACTTTTTTGTCTCGCGTGCTTTTTCTCGTCTAGTCGTCTCTGCTGCTATAATTTTTTCCCGTTGATCTATGTTCGTTGTGGGTACCTATCCCTTGGCATATCCAGTTTGCCTCTAGGAGATGACGGCTTGCAGGTCATGCATTACGATCTCAGGATATTGCTTACTTATTCCTATGTGCCTCTTGGCTTTTTGACTGTAGAATTATTATGAGTGCGTATCATAGGACCAGCCAAGCTAGGACTGGATTCTCATATGACCTCCTGATGCATCCTTCCAAATTGCTTAACGGGTGAAGGATCTACCAGGTATGTAGATGATCATTGCTACTTATCCCAAAATTCCTTCTTGATTGGTCTAAATTTTTTCGTTTTGTACTAATGAAGAGCGTAGTTGCCATCATATGGATCCAGCCACCCGTTTGTGCCGATACTCTTTACTGACTGCTTGGTTCATCTCCGGGCTGTATCTGAGGATACTTTCGGGTGAGCGAAGCCAGGACGCATACGATTTTCTTGTCCCTATTTCTCTTTGTACTTTTTACCTATTGGTAGCTTAACGTCAGGAGTGTCATTCTTTGTAAGGATCCGCTGCGCTGTGTGGCCTGATACCACCTACATGTTCTCCAGGAGCTGAAAGCCTTGCATAGGTAATTGGTGCCTCCCCACCTTGCCGTAGTGGTTATGTGCAAATCCACCTGCAGGTGCTGATATTTCCTTCTTCTTTCGCTATTGTCTCAGAGTCCCATCGGACCCTCAACTCCGGAGGGGCCGCGTCCGTTGGCATCGATTGCTCCGAACTGGCCTTTTGACTTTCCTTTCCTATATTCTCAGATAGTTCACTGAGCGTTCCTAAAGTGTTGCTTTTGTAGTGGAGTCTCGCTCTTAATCTGCTCAGCGAGCGTGTGTCCGTAGCCTTCATTGGTTCCTCTGATATACGTATCCCCTGACAGAGATCTTTCCGTCACGTATCCCTTCAGCCTTCCTTCACCGCCTGATAAATGCGCTTTGATCGAGAAGCTTCTGTCATCCGAGGAGGCTGGCTTTTATTCGATCAGTTCTGGCGTTCCTTCTCTCGCCACATGACGCATGATGGAGGGTCAAGAAGGGATACCCGGAACTGTCGAACTGATGCCTTCTACTGCTGATTTCGCCTGCCCTGCGGAGTCAGAGATACTAGAGGAGCTTGCAATGAGACTGCGAGTGTTACCGGGGTACCTCCTCCTCTTTCCGCTGTCTTTCTTTCAGTTGGAGCCTTCAGGGATGCGCGCCTTAGTGCGGCGTGAACCTGAGATTTCCATTCGGGTGCTGTAGCTTCAGTCACATGAGAAGCACCAGTTTGCGCAAGCTGTTATGGACCGTCTGTTGGCGAGGAAGATGCGGATTAAGCTGAACTACCTCCGTTTCGTTCGGAGCTCGAACCGCGCAGGAGGTGGCCTATGGTAGAGGCAGCTTTGAAGCGCCGCTGAGGAATCTGCTTGTGCTATTGCCAGATTGCAACCTTGATTTCTGGACTCAGTAGCGCGTTCTCGTTGAGGAAGGCACTCGAGTAAGGCTGGTGATCTACGTCAGGATGAGGACCTTGATTGAAGCTAAGAGCGATCAGCGCGGAGCATTTTTAAGCCATTCTGACGTGAGTCTGCTCGAGCTGATCTACAGGCGGGGGCTTTCGAGCCGGAGTTATGTTTATGTTAGATAGGCCTTTTTTAGCTTAAAGTCTCGTTTTCTCACGCCTGCCAGTTGCTCTTCGGATACTAACGCAGCTTTTTGTTTTGTATTGCTTTTGATCTTGATTATTAATGGAAACACCGCATTTGCTTTTCTTTTGTGTATCTCTCCTTGGTATCTCTTTCTCTTGTCCGAATGACAGATTTATGGATTTTTTGTGCAAACCCCCTCAGCCCTCACGGGTCTTGATGTGCTCTCTTACCGTATCACCGTTTTTTGAATCGGGTCATGTTTATGTAGCATGGATTGCTCGTGAGATCCGTTCCACATGCTAACGTTAATTCTTGTGTTCTAAGAGAGTAAACTCTCTGCAGGCTTTTCTGTCTGTTTGCTGCTGTTACGTGTCTTTCCTGTGTTTTTGATCATCCCTGTTCTTTTCGCCGTGCCTATGATTTTGATTAGCATAGGCGCTGTTCTTTTCTCACTCGGCTGAATAGACTACCCCAGCGGCAACGCGTGTTATTGGCGGTTGACTTTGGGGTTTGGCCGCAAACCTCCCAGCCTTCAACGGGTTTGTACGCTCCCTTTTACCGATTACCGATTTGTAATCGGATGCTCCTGCTAGCATGCAGGATTGTCGAAATTCCGTTTCCCGCATTGTTAACGTTGCTGCTTAAGGATATGAACTCCCTTTAGACTTCAATGCTACGACTTCGAATACGTGAACTTTGGTCCCTTTCACTGGTTAGAATTAGGCTTACCCGGCAACACCGTGCTTAAGGAGTTCTGTACTTTATCCCTATCTTAGGATTTTGGGAATAAAATTCCCGTTATGCCACCACAAGTCTGCGTGGCGGGATTGGAAGTGAAAGTTGTGTCAAAAATTAGCAGAGAGGTAAGAATTTTATATTCTATCTCTTCCACTGGAAAAGGAAACTCGATGGTGGATAATCCCAACGCCCAGAATCCAGAAGGACTGATACTCGGTCGAGCTTGGGATCTTCCAATGTCCGAGCATCCTTCGGTCAATTGAATGAACTGCGGAGGTGGGGTCTCCACTCGAGCATCGGAAAACAGGCGTTCCAGTATGTGCAGAGGAAGAAATTTTATATGTCTATCTCCTGTTGTCGTGTGCTAATAGAGTGAAGAATTTATATTCTAATTCTTTAGGCTGGAAAAAGAAACTCTGATCTGGTGGGATTCTCCTACCCCAGTAATCTTGGGAAGGATGAACCTCGGGAGTGGTGGTATTCTTCTACTCGACCATCGCGAAGAAGGTGCCGAGGAGAGGAGAATTGTTCATACTCTCATCTCCCGTGGTGCTAAAGAGGGAAGAATTTTTATACTTCTATCTTCAGCTGGGAAAATGATAACTCGATGGTGGGATTTCTCCACCCCTAGTATCTGGAAGGTGAACGTGGGAGTGGGATCTCAACTCCGAGCATCTCGGCTTAAAGGGGTTCCGTAGGAGTAGAAGATATTTGTATATTCTATCTCCCTTCGGTGCTAACAGAGGAAGAATTTTATTTTCTATCTTCAGTGCTTGGAAAAGGAAACTTCTGAGGTGCGGTATTCCCCCCCCCCATGGATTCTGGCAAGGATGAACATGGGAGTCGGGATTTCCCACTTCCGAGCATCGAAATCCGGTTCTCGCGAGGCGAGAGGTAAGAATTTATTATTCTATCTCCCTTTGCTTTGGAAAAGGACACGAAGAGAGGAGTAATTTTTATATTCTATCTCCCTGTTTCGCCGATAGACGGTTATAGAATTGTTCTTATTCTTTATCTTCAGGCGGAAAGGAAAA
Organism: Asparagus officinalis; assembly: GCF_001876935.1. NCBI lineage: Eukaryota > Viridiplantae > Streptophyta > Magnoliopsida > Asparagales > Asparagaceae > Asparagus > Asparagus officinalis. The sequence goes on along the minus strand of NC_033799.1, from coordinate 72,174,048 downwards.
CTCGAGGGTGGGATCTCCACCCCCAGAACCCGTACACGTGATGAAAAACTAAGTGAGTGGGATGGCTCCACTCCGAGAATCGTAAAACAAGTTCGAACGACACTACCTTTATGAGGATTTGCGCTCTATTTTGAACCCAAAGAACCCCTCATTCTATTGAGGAGAGATCCCAATTCAACCCTAACTATATGTTGGGTTGGACAAATAGAACGGTGGAACAAAGTGTGGGATTTTCGTTCTATCTCGGAAAAGGAGTGACTCGACCATTAGTTCTTGACTATGTGTTCAGGCTTGCAGCTAAGCTTGTATAGATCGGAAACAATCCTAACTTTTGTAGGTTTTGACTGTTCCAAGTTGGATCTTCTCGTTCATTGGAAGGAATCCGAGAGAGGGATTTTGGCTTTGGCCCAACTGTTGTAGGAAGTTTGACCCAAACTGGCAGTTTTGAGATGACCCTAATCCTGGCGAATAGCGTTTAAGATCACTCGATTTGAAAAGTGGGTACCTCTCGTTCCATTGTGAGGAATCGAGAGGGTGATTTTTGGCTTGGCCCTAGACTTTAGGCGCAAGCGTTGACCAGAAAGCAAATAGACAAGTGGCTAATACGGGGTAGTCAAGGATAAGTCTGCCAGCTGCGTTATTTTATTCACTTCACAAGGGAGACT
>NC_033799.1:72171944-72172383 GCF_001876935.1 Asparagus officinalis | reverse complement strand
GCCATATACATATTTGATGGCTTGGTACGTGCTCCACTGTCCTCCTATAATGAGTGCAGCCTCTCCCCCAGGAGGCTCATTTATCCCATTTGTGCAGCGACTAGAGTCTGCGAAATGGGAAGGGGGGTACATGGTTAGGATCCGCCAAATCTTAGCACGGGACACTAACTTCCATATCTACCGCTGTTTCCCTGATTTCGAGGGCGGTGTCTATAGAGCAGAATATCAGGATACAGCGGGTCCTAATGGATTCACTCAGCTGAGTGGGGGGGGTTTTCCATTGGCTTTTATCCATCAGGCCAGACTACCTGATTTTTCGACAAGGCGCCAACTGTTTTGTCGAGCCTTACCAACCCTACAGGTTCGCTCACCAATTTGGGTATGATCAGTTGTACGTCGGGAACCCTCGTCCTCAACTCTCAGTTATAGCCAACTTATA
>NC_033799.1:72170611-72170944 GCF_001876935.1 Asparagus officinalis | reverse complement strand
CATCCTACCAAAAAGTGCTATGTCTTCAAAGACATCTTACAGAATCTGGTGAACGCTAATGTGCTCACAATGAAGCCAGAGCAGAAGACCGTATCTACTAATATGATAGCGGTCCAATTTGGTGATTTTCCCCCGGTAATAACGGCGGACGGCGTCGTCCCCATTCGCAAGGGAGAAATACGTCTGAAGAATGCTGACTTGCATAGTCAGAAGGATAGGGGGTTGGTGCCCCTCACTACCCCAAAAGGGGAAATCATGTGGGTACATCCTGATCTGCTGGGAGATCAACAATGGACGAACACCCCGTCCAAAAAGAAGGGAGGCAAGGCTAAG
>NC_033799.1:72135147-72169611 GCF_001876935.1 Asparagus officinalis | reverse complement strand
AACGGCCGCCGGCGTCGGCCGACGAGAGAGAGACAGAGAGAAGGAGAGATGTTGAGGGAGAGAAAGAGAGATTTTTTTTTAAAATTTTATTAATTATATTGTTAATTATAATTAGAATTTAATTTTTGCAAAATAAATAAATTGTGAAAAAAAACCCAAACCATAATAAAAAAAAACCCAAACCCTAATAAAAAAATTTAGTGTGAGTTATAGTTAGGCGAGGGTTAGGGTTAGGGTTAGGGGAGGGTGAGGGTTAGGCGAGGGTTATGGTTAGGGTTAGGATTGTTGGCCTTCTTATTTTGATGATGATTTACAAACAATTTACATCTAATATTGTTTGTCTAGTGTTTGTGTTTTATATTTATTCTAGGCAAACAACATGTTGGAGGATAGATGGAATCGAGCATTCACGATCATATCAAATGAAGGTTGGCGAAATTATGGAGTGAAGCTTATGCAATTCAAATTGAAGATCTAAGTTCTAGTTTTATCCGCAAGTGTACCAAGTTGAGCTACATCGAAGATCTATCAAGCTTGGGTATATTTAGTTTAAGTTTTATATTATGTGTGTTAGTACTTTAAGCTCAATCATATATACACACACATATTTGGTTTTTATATATATAGTTATATATATACACAAGTTTTGGTTTATGGATTTAACAATCATTGTATACATATTTTATTAAGTCTATAAAATAATTTCATAGGGTTTTAAAACATTGTTTATGTCAAAACATCAAATTTCATGTATATCACATTTACATGTTTTGGACACACTTGTAAAATACATGAGTTTTCACAAATGAGAAATTCAATTTGAGAAATTATTTTTCTAACATGTTCAATTTCATGTTTGTAAATGTTTCCCAAAGTTTTATAAATTTTGGAATTAATTTGTTATGATTATTTGAATTTACAAAATCAAGTTTTTAATAAGCTCATGTCCGTGCACATGTCCGTGCATATTTTTGCAAAACAGATATGTTTTCATAATTAGGAAATGTAATTTGAAAATTTTCTTTGTTTACATGTTTATCTTCATATATATAAACATTTCCCCAAGTTTTACTAATTTTGGAGTTGTTTTGTTATTTTCACTTGAATTTACAAAACCAAGTTTTTAGCAGTTTTTTCAGAAACTATATATCTATATTCAAATAGTTATTTCTCTCAACTGGGAAATGATATTTTATAAATTCTTTCTTTAACATGTTTATCTACATGTCTAGAACCTTCTCTCAAAATTTCATAATTTTTAGAGTTGATTTACTATTTTTAATTAATTTTACAAAGTCAGATACACAAAATTCCAAAATCTGTCAAAATCAGAAATTATCAGTGAACAGTGCGGTCAACCGCCACGGTCAATCGTCTGCAGTCCAGAGAGCAGTTTTGCAGTTTTATTTCTCACGGTCGACTATCACGGTCGACCGTCGAAGTTACTATTGCACAGTAACGGTAACTTGCTAATTTTTGTTTTTAGTGGGTTTTTGGGGTTTTTGGGTTGTTTTCTTCTTTCCTATATATATCCCTTTGCCATAACTATTTTCTACTACCAATAGATGTTTTAAATAAGTTTTTATAAGAGTTTAAGTTTTGTTTAAGTGTGGGTTAAAAGTTTCAAGATTGTGAAGATTGTTTCATAAGAAGAGGAGATCATCTTTGGTTTGAGCTTTCCACTTCACATCTCCATCTCTTTTGTTCTAGAGAAGTTTTCTCAACTCAATTATCTAGCTTGTTTACATTTACATTGTCATATTTATATTTTCTAGACTTTAATTGAGTTTGATTTTTATTTACTCATTGTTTACACACACAACCTATTGAGCTTATTGTATTTACATTCATAGTATAATTTGGATTGTGGAATTGTGACATTAAGTGTGAGCCTACATTGAGTTCTCATCTATTGTAAAGAATAAATTTATTGTATTGTGAGCCTATTGTGAGATTCACTTTGTATTACACTAGTACACCGAGAGGAGTGTGTTGTGAGCCTATTGTGAGATTCACTTTGTATTACACTAGTACACCGAGAGGAGTGTGTGGTGAGAGACGGGGTCGCTTCCAAGAGGAGTGACGTCGGTTGACGAACCTAGGGAGAGGTTGTATCCGAGCACTTGAGGAAGGACACGGACTAGAGACCAACACTTAGAGGGTGTAAAGTGGGATTACAAGAGTGTGGATTGTAAAGTTTTCGGTTAGCTAGAAAACCAATATTGTGTGGTGTAAACGTTATTCGGGTTAGCGTAGAAAACTCGATTGTATTAGTGGATTTCTCCCCGGGTGTGGGGAGCGGAGACGTAGGACGGAAGGTTCGAACTCCGTGATCATATTATGTGTTTGCATTGTTTATTTTCCCCTTGTGTTAGTTTATATATTCTTACATATATTTCATCATATACCTCTTTGCTAGGATATATCTCTTTTTTATATTGCATATTCTTGCTCATATCATATTGTATATCTATCTTGCAAGAATATTTTTTTAATAAGTTTTAATTGACATAAAATCGGATTAGATTAGCATAAGACTCTAATCAACCCCCCCTATAGGGTCTAACAAGGGTTAGTATTAGGGTTAGGGGAGGGTGGGGAGTGGGGGGTAAGGGTGAGGGTTAGGGTTAGGGTTAGGTGAGGGCGGGGGGGGGGGTGATGGTGAGGGAAAAATTACAAACCAATAATAAAAAAACCAACTAATGAAACCAAACCTATAAATAAATTTAGTCGTGAGTTATGGTTAGACGAGGGTTAGGGGTTAGGGTTAGGGTTTGGGAGGGTGAGGGGTTTATGGTTAGGGTTAAGGGTTAGGATTAGTAGGGGAGGGTAGGGGTAGGAAGGTAAGGGAGAGGAGGTGGGTGAGGGTTAGGGTTAGGGTTAGGTAGGGCGGGGTAGGGGTGATGGTGAGGTGAGGGTGAGTTGAGGGGGTTAGGGTTAGGGTTAGGTGAGGTAGGGATGGGGTGAGGGTGGGGGTGGGGGTGGGGGTTAGGGTTAGGGGAGGGTGAGGGTTAGGCGAGGGTTAGGGTAAGGTGAGGGTAAGGGCGGGGGTGAGGGTGAGGTTTAGGGTTAGGGTTACGGTTAGGGTGAGGGTGAAGGTAAGGGTGAGGGTTAGGGTTACAGTGAGGGTGAGTGTGAGTTTGTGGGGTTAGCGTAACTATTATATCGCTAATTACACAGAAACTGCACACACTATGCACTCATATTTTCGAGTCATAGAATTTCTCCTCTAATAAATACTATATATAATCTCTTTATTTACTTGTCACATACGCATACGAGATGGTTGGCGGATACGAGACCATCGTGTTTGGTCCGACAACCTTTTCGTAGGCGTATGTGACAAGGGACTTATATATAAATATTTATTGGATCTGTCTAGTGTGGACAGGTTAGGTATGTAAACGTCGCCTGTATCTATATTTACGTATGTTCTTGTGTACTTTCTTTTCTTTAGAGATTCGGCGGCGCTTGCTCGTTGTTCTCCGTGTACTATAGTGTACTCGGAGAACATCGAGTAGGTGCTACCAAAATTTTAATGAAATGAAAGTACACTTGAACACATGTAAATACATATACATATCACGTTTACATACCTAATAGGATAGAAGCCTTCCTCTGACAGCCGGTCACACACATTTGTCCTAAATTAAAATGATATATGTAGGGATATGTTCACTTTCATTAATATTTAAATTCTAGATGTGGATAGTTCCTGACAAATCATTCATGAGCATACCACGTGTTTGGAGGCATCTAAACACCCGATACAAGGATGGGATAGAAGCTTTCTTAGCCTACTCTGACACCAACCCTCTACGGTCGCTGAGCGGGTCGATTTTCTGTCCTTGCAAGAATTGTAGGAATGGTAAAATGCTCACTAGGAGTGATGTAAGTTTTTATCTGTTAATTAATGGATTTGATAGCTCTTATGTATTTTGGAGTCATCACGGTGAAGGCGTCCTGATGATGCAATTAGAGGAAGAGTTTATTGATGTTGACAATCCGACAGTTGACACGACTGATATGTTCGAAAATATTCTTGTCGTGCCGTCTTCGAGTGATGTTAACACTACTGATATGTTTCAAGATGTAGACCGATTGATGAGACTTGTTGAGGAAAATGAGTCACCGTTATACGAGGGGTGCAAGGAGTTCACAAGGCTTTCTATTATGCTCAGGCTTCTTCATATCCAAACAATCAGTGGGATGGTTGTTACACATTTTGAGATGTTATTAGACTTGCTCAGGAAAGTCATTCCAGGCGGCAAGAAGAGCATCTCCGTAATCTATTACGAAGCTCACAAGATTATTGATACGCTAGGGCTTGATTACAAGAAGATAGACACATGTCCCAATGACTGCATCCTGTACAATAAGGGTAATGAAGCTCTGGAGGAATGTCCGACATGCCATGTATCATGCTGGAAAGAACATACGGGTACATCCGAAGGCAGTGCATCCCATAAGCAGAGCAAAATCCCTACAAAGGTTCTCCGATATTTTCTAATTATTCCTAGGTTGCAAAGATTTTTTATGTCTGCCGAGCTGGCTGAGAATATGTGATAGCATTCGATCGAATGCAAAGAGGACGGGAAACTGAGACATCCTGCTGACGGTGAGGCATGGAAGCACATCAATCGTATATACCCCGACTTTGGTAAGGAGTCTCATAATATTAGGCTGGGGATTGCTAGTGATGGATTTAATCCATTTGGATTAATGAGCTCTGCTTGGTCTACCTGGCCAGTGTTGTTGACACCGTATAACCTACCACCGTCGATGTACATGAAGCAGCCATTGGTACGAGTTGCCGTGCGAGCACTCTTGATCGCGGAATTATCAAGAGTGGGTAAAGAAGAAGAACGACAGAAGAACACAAGAGTTGAATTAGGGCGAAGGAAAATACCTTCTCTAGATTATGAGAATCAATTGGATTTTACAAATCTCTCTCTCACAATCTCTCTAGATCAAAGAACAACCTCCCTGATCTCTTTTCTGATTACAAACTGAGTTCTAAACCCTAGAAAAGTCGTGTTTCTATTTATACTAAACAGAAATCCCAACTGGAGCAGGAAACAGACCCAGGCCCGGATCCGCGACGCGGTCGACCGCAGTGCCCAAGTCGGTCGACCGGTCAGAACGACGAAATCTGGAAAATCGATTACAGGGTTCTCCGGTCGACCGCAGTGCCACCATCGGTCGACCGATCTCAGTCCCGAGACACAGTTGGGGTCCGTGCACGATGCGGTCGACCGCCGTGACCACGCCGGTCGACCGGACAGAGCCCAACTGTAATTTCTGCAGTTTTGATGAATCCTTTCGACTTCGTTGCTTCCAATGGCCTCGTCCACGACTCCTCTACTCTATTCTCAAGATACCATGAGAATCATCTATCCTCAAGCTCCCATGAGGATCGCTAAGCTCCCGAAGAGAAGATACACCCGTATCATGGGTCCTCCCTTTAGGAACTTGAAGTCCCATTCAAGTTAGAACTTCAGCTGAGGGAACTCGCGAGCCCCTCCTTCTCTGTTGAACCACTTGGCCTTGCTAGGTACCTGACCTTGACGTCCAATGAGAAACGACTCCTTCGTCCCCCGCCTCGTCGTGGTCGTCTTCCGTTCCAAAATGCAATCTTCTTTCAGTGGCTCCTCTCTATCAAACCACAAGTCTTCAACATGCGGTAAGATCAACTTGTCATCACCTTCATCATCCAATAACGGAGGTTCAAACAACTTCAAGTACTCGGCATTGATCACCGAATACATGCCTAAGTAAGGTGGTAAATCTAAACGAAAAGCGTTGTCACCAATCTGATCGATAATCCGAAACGGACCATAACGAATAGGCTTCAACTTCTTCCCTTCTCCTTTGAGCCTCTCCTTACTCAATTTTAGCCATACCATATCGCCTTTACCAAAGTTACAAGGAACCCGATGTTGATCATGCTTCGCCTTGTACTTAGCTTGCGATTTCTTCAATTGAGCTTCAACCGTGGCATGAATATTTGCAATCTTCTCAAGAAATCGCTGAGCACGTTGTCTCTCACTCCCCTCCTTGCCGTCCACTGTGGCTTCACTTGAAAACACAAGATCGAACGGGCTCGGCGGTAAAAATCCATAACAAGTCTCAAACGGTGACTTCCCTGAAGATCCATGAATCGCCCGATTGAAAGCAAACTGCAAATATGGTAAACTCTCATCCCAAGTCTTAGGATGCCTAGAATTATACCCCCGCAACATGTGCACCATAGTCCGGTTGACTACCTCCGTTTGTCCGTCTGTTTGTGGGTGAAATGCCGTGCTCTTCTTCAATTTGGTGTCCATCAAACTCCACAAAGAATCCCAAAAATGCCCGAGAAAACGGCTATCCCGATCCGAAATAATCGAACTCGGCAACCCAAAGTGCTTCCACACATGTTCGAAGAACAATTGTGCTGCACCCGCTCCCGTCACGGTCTTCTTACAAGGAATCAATATCACCATCTTGCTGAATCGGTCCACCACAACGTACAAATAGTCATGCCCGCGCTTCGTAGTTGGCAACCCTCCTAGAAAATCCATAGAAATGCTCTCCCACGGCCTAGAAGGAACCGGTAATGGTAGGTACAATCCCCTCTTTCTGTTAGAAGGCTTCGAAATACAACATAACTTACACCCTCCAACATACTTGGTCACATCATCAAGCATCCGTGGCCAAAACACATGTCGCCGTAGATTGAGAAGCGTTTTCTGAATGCCAAAATGCCCTTGCACACGCGAGGTATGTGCTTCCCGAATCCACTGCAACCTATCACCATCCTCCGGAATGCATAGTGATGCCCCACGATACAATAAGCCATCATCTCCAAGTGCATACTCCCCCCTTCGACCAGCCTTCGCCTGCTCAAACACACTACCGAAGTCTCTACTGGATGCATACAACTGAACATACTCAAAAGGAACCAAGGGCTGAATACGCGTCGCCACCAACAACGACCTTATCGGTGGGCGAGATAACATATCGGCCAACTTGTTCGTCGCCCCCTTCTTGTACCTAATAATGATGTTGAAAGCCATCAAATAAGACATCCACTTCATGTGCCGCGCCTGCTGTAGCTTCGTCTGGGCATGTAAGAACTCCAACGGCTTATGATCCGAATGCACGACCACCTCCTTCCCTAACAAGTACACCCTCCAATACTTAATTGCTTGATATAGCTCATAGAACTCCTTGTCGTAGGTTGGGTAGTTCGCAACAGCACCCGAAAACTTCTCAGAATGGTATTCCACCGGTTTCCCATCCTGAGTCAACACCGCGCCCATCGCATAATTAGACGCGTCGGTCTCTACCTCGAAAGTCCGCTGCAAATTCGGCAACGCCAACACTGGTGCCTCCGAGATCTTCCTTTTTAGCAACTGAAAAGCCTCCTCATGCGTCTTTCCCCACTCAAACTGAACTTTAGCCTTTGTGAGGCCATGTAACGGTGCCGCATAAGTCGAAAAATGTCGAATGAACTTGCGCAAATACTGGCAAGCTCCCATGAAGCTCCTCACCTCAGTCACTGTCTTCGGCGTCGGCCACTTTGTGATCACCTCCACCTTGCCTGGATCTATCCTCCGCTGGCCCTTCCCTACGATGAAGCCGAGATACACCAACTCGTCCTTCCCGAACTCGCACTTTTTCCCGTTGAGCTTCAGCTGTCCGTCCTGCAACACTTCAAATACCTTCTCAACATGAACGAGATACTCCTCCCAAGTCCTGCTGTACACCAAGATATCATCAAGGTAAACTATCACAAAATCCTCTATAAATGGTCGCAACAAATCATTCATAAGCCTCATAAAGGTAGCCGGAGCATTGCACAATCCAAACGGCATCACCAACCACTCGAACAAGCCTTGCTTGGTCTTCAACGCAGTCTTCCAAGTGTCTTCCTATCGAATCCTCACCTGATGGTAACCAGACTTCAAATCCAGCTTCGTGAAAAACCTCGCTCCCTCCAACTGGTCCATAAGATCATCGATCCGCGGTAATGGGTAGCGATTCTTGATGGTAATCTTGTTGAGTGCCCGATAATCTACGCACATGCGCCAACCTCCATCCTTTTTGGGCACCAACAACACTGGTGACCCGCAAGGCGAACAACTTGGCACAATCACTCCTGTCTCCAAGAGCTCCTGAACTTGCTTCTTGATCTCCTCGGACTCTAGTACTGATGTGCGGTATAGGCCTATGTTAGGTAAGGAACTCTCCCCTGTCAACATAATCTCATGCTCTACACCTCGACGTGGTGGTAGTCCCGTGATCTCCGAAAACAAGTCCGCATACTTGACCTTCAACCTGTCAAGATCTCCCTCCTGGCGCTTGCTCAAGGTAGACAAGCACATCCTACTCAGCTGCTCTTCATACGGCCGAATGAACAATAAAACGAACTTCCTGCCCATGTTCACCAACCTCTTAGCCTGAGTCACTATCACCAAGCTCGTCTCCTGTGGAAGAGATGCTGAACGAAAAATGAATTGCTCGCCATCCTTGTTGAACGTGTACTTTTGGGCTCGCCGATCATATACTGTGTTGTTGACAATCTTAGTCATCCTTGTTCTGAAAAATGAACGAAGAGATGTTGAAAATCTTAGTCATCCTTGTTCTGAAAAAGTGAACAAAGAGATGCTGAACGAAAAATGAATTGCTCGCCATCCTTGTTGAACGTGTACTTTTGGGCTCGCCGATCATATACTGTGTATCTATCCCACAAATAAGGATTGCCCAAAATAACTTGGCAAACATCCAACGGAACCACGTCGCATGTGACCTCGTCAATATACGACTCGTGGAGTGCAAATCTGAATGAACACTGGTTCACCACACTCAATCCCGCCTCCTTCTGAATCCACCCTAATGGATAGGGCTTCGGATGCTTCACCGTCTTCAATCCCAGCTTCTGTACTAACGCCTCAGATATCAGATTTTTCTGACTCCCTGGATCTACAATAGCATCCACTAAGCTGGTCTTGACCTGCAATTTCAGAACAAAGAGCTGCTCCCTCGGGTCGTCATCTTCCTTGGTAGCCTGCTTCCCCGCCATAAGGTTGAGACTGCTATTGGGTTCGGTCATCCCGGGAACCTCCTTCGGACCCTGTGCTATCACGTACGCCTTCTTCTCCTCCTTCTTCTTCAATCCTTTTGGCTTCAGATGAGGATACTTATCCCAGCAACGATCGGCCACATGCCCTGTCTGCTTGCAGTGATTGCATGTCAATCCTGCTTTCCCCGAGTCAACTTTCTTCTTCTCATCCTTAGACTGAGAGCCACCCGTCTTGCTCCCCGATGGTTTGGAATCCCCCTTTGTCTCATTGCCCTTCTTCTGCCTGCCCTCAATGGCAATGGCCTTCACGCTCGCCTCTGCGATTGTCTCCACTGAAAACAGCTTCATCTCCTTCCGGATGTAATCATTCAGACCCGCCATGTACTTCATGAAGATGGGGTACTCGGACGTTGCGATGTTTAGGACCATCGCCTGTTGCTGGAACTCCGTCGTGTACTCTTGAACGGTCTGATTAAACTTCTGGCGTAAGCCGTACCACTTGTACCAACGCTCCTCAAGGAACCCCACTGGATAAAACTGTTTCCGAAGTAGCTCCTTGAACTTGTTCCACGACGCCGCTTTCTTCTCCTGTTTGCAATAGGATTTCCACCACGTCAAAGCGTGCCCGGAAAGCTTCAATGTCGCGAACACTATCTTCTCCTTGGACGAATATCCGTAGAGAGTGAAGTACATCTCCATACGTTCGATCCAATCATCAAGCTTCTCCACGTTGATACTCCCATCATAAACAGGAATCTCAACCTTGAAGTCAATCTTCAGATTTTGGTAGTTGTTCTTACCCCCTTGATGTCCAACGGTCTTGACAATCTCAGTCTCCCCCTCTGAATCAGATTCCTCGTGTTCCTCGTCGGATTCGACGAGTTTCTTCTTGCCCTTCGAAGAAGATTCCTCCTTTTTGTCACCTCCGTTGATTAGACCCACGAGTTGGGTAAGAGTCGTCCCGATCGTCTCAATCTGTCTCTCCATGGCATCAAGTCTCGCTAAATTATCTGCTTCAGTCATCTTCTCTTCCTTAATTTCTGGACTCCCTCCAAAGAAATAAGGATCTCGCCAAGCTTCTTGTATTGTGAGCGAGTTCTCCACTGAAAACAGCTTCATCTCCTTTCGGATGTAATCATTCAGACCCGCCATGTACTTCATGAAGATTGGATACTCGTCTGTTGCGATGTTTAGAACCATCGCCTGCTGCTGGAACTCTGTCGTATACTCCTGAACGGTCTGATTAAACTTTTGACGCAAGCCATACCACTTGTACCAACGCTCCTCAAGGAACCCTACTGGATAGAACTGTTTACGAAGTAGTTCCTTGAACTTGTTCCACGACGCCGCTTTCCTCTCCTGTTTGCAATAGGATTTCCACCACGTCAACGCGTGCCCGGAAAGCTTCAGTGTCGCGAACACTATCTTCTCCTTGGACGAATATCCGTAGAGAGTGAAGTACATCTCCATACGTTCGATCCAATCATCAAGCTTCTCCACGCGTGACCACGTCGGTCGACCGGACAGAGCCCAACTATAATTTCTGCAGTTTTGATGAATCCTTTCGACTTCGTTGCTTCCAATGGCCTCGTCCACGACTCCTCTACTCTATTCTCAAGATACCATGAGAATCATCTATCCTCAAGCTCCCATGAGGATCGCTAAGCTCCCGAAGGGAAGATACACCCGTATCATGGGAATCATCTATCCTCAAGCTCCCATGAGGATCGTTAAGCTCCCGAAGAGAAGATACACCCGTATCAGTCACTAGTAATATGATCGGCAGAGGGAAGGCCTCAGTTCCTAGTTCTGACGATTCAAAGAGAAGTCATTCCCCGACTGTTCGGGAAATCTGTGATGAGTTCGAAGGAGTATATCAGCACACTAGGACTCGCACAGGAGCTATCTGCCTAGTTAAACTATCAAAGGTTAGCCAAGGGGATCGCTTCAAATGATGAACATTCAGCAATTGCAGATTCTCAATCCTCAAGCTCTTTCACAGCACACAATGAACCCGCCTATATGACTGGAAGCTCTGACGACTTAGTAAAGAGAGTTGACGAACATCATGTTATGCTCAAGGCACAGAAGGAGACACTTTACCAAATCAAGGATATGTTGGCTCAGCTCCTTGCAAAGAAAGTCCAAAAGCCTGAATCTTCCCAGAGAACATACTCAAAAGGAAAGCAAAAGGCGCACGAGACTTTAAATCGTGAAACTCAAAACATAGAATCCAACTTTGCAACCTTTCAACGGCACATGATCACCAAATCAACACATCTACTACTTCAAGTCGCAGACCGGAGATGTGGTAGCAAATGGCGCCATTCTGGCTCGTCTGTTCATCAGCACCCTTAAGGGAGTTGCCTTCAAATAGTTTATGAAGCTGCCTGCTAGGTCTATTAAAAAATAGGTAGATCTAGAAAGGCTCTTCTTAGCCAGATTTTTCGAGGATGATACGGAAGTGTTCGTCCCGACCCTTCTCGCCACCAAGCAGAGGAAGGGAGAGTCTATCAAGACTTATGTTAAAAGATTCCGTAATATAGTATTACGATGCCCATCAGGTATGACCCAATCTACTCTAGTGGAAACTTACAGGCACAATTTGCAGACCCAACTCCTCGCTCAAATGAGAGTAGCGGAATGTCTCTCCTGAAGACAATTGGTTTCACAATGAGAACAAGCTGAAAAAATTGTTGCTTGGGTCAAGGCTAAAGAAGCTACTCAACCAAAGCCGCAGCAGCAACACAACCAAAACAATGCTCCTCGATCCAAGGGAAAGGAGACTTTTGCTACAGATTCTAGTACGCGGCATCACACGCTAAGCAAGGCAAAGTACTGAATCAGCAATGAGCACCCAAGCAGTACTCATTTAAAGAGGATCATGTGGACACTTTGTTCCAGCTGCTTCGTAAAAACAACAAGCTGTAACTTTCTGAGATAAAGAAACCGGATGAGGCAGGAAAGATGGATGACCCCAATTACTATCGTTATCACAGGTTCTTAGGATATCCTACCAGAAAATGCAATGTCTTCAAAGATATTCTGCAAAACCTGGTGAATGCCAATGTGCTTATATTGAAGCCCAAGCAGAAGACTATATCAACCAATTTGATAGCAGTCCAGTTCGGTGATTTCCCTCCTATAGCGGTGGCAGATGGAATTATCCCCATCCATAAAGGGGAAATGCACATGAAAAATACTAACCCACATGATCAGAAAGATAAAGGGTTGGCTCCTCTCACTACCTTGAAAGGGGAGATTATGTGGGTCCATCCCGACCTGGTTGAAGACCAACAGTGGACGAACACTTCGTCCAAAAAAAAAGAGGTAAGGCTAAGTCATCCAACATGATTAGCCCCTCCATTAATAAGAATGATGATCATCTCAAACCTCTCACGGACTCAAAAGAAGAGAGGATCGTTCTTACAGCAGACCAAGGAGGCAACCATGGCACACGGTTAGGAAAAGCTTATCTGAAGGACTATGATCACAGTGATCAAGAAACAGAAAAGCAGCCCCAAGACGCTGGGGGTTCTGTCCCTCAAAGGTCAACTGACAAAGGGAAGCAAAAAGAGACCCAGTATAATAAGAACCTTCTTCAAGAAGCCAGAGAATCAAGTGCTCCCTTCCGATTCAACATCGTGGTGTAGTTGGCTAACATACCGGCCAGGATTATCATGTACGAGCTCCTGGGATTGTCTAAAACTACAAAGGAAGCTCTAATTGAAGCCTTAATGAACACGAAAAGCTTTATTACACAAGTTACTTCGATTCCTGAAGCTTCTGAAGGCCAGTCTTGTATATAGTGTCTACAAGCAGCAAGATGTTTACCCTACATATCATTTACTCAGGAAGATATGCAAGTCAAACACAAGCACGACAGAACTTTGTACTACACAGGGTACATTGGGTTCTTAGAAATTAGTTGTGTACAAGTTGATCTAGGCTCAGTACTTAGAATCATGCTATACAAGGTCATGCAGGTCTTAAGGATTCTCATGCATCAGTTGAACACCACCTAGACCACTATCTTCAGCTTCAACGCCAACAGTACTCGACCCTTGGGGAAGATCAAACTCAGGTGTCAAATCGGAGATCTCAAGTCTGAAGTGACTTGTTACATCATAGATGCTGACACATCTTATAATTTATTGTTGGGATGGTCATGGATTCATGCGAACCACATTATCCCGTCTACCCTACATCAAGTTATGAAGTATACTAATGATGAAGGGGAAGTCCGAACCCTGATTGCTGAGAAGCGTCCTTTCAGAGTTGTGGAGAACTTCCACACAGACTCCGTCTTCTACTTGGAATCCTAAGAGAAATCAAAAGAAGATGCTGACAGTTGCAACGAAGCCGACATCGAGCCAGATCCTGAGGAAGATTGTCCATGGGAGTTGAATTTTGATGTAATGAGTCAAATTAAGATCAATAATAATATACCAAGTGAGGGCAAGTGGTACATTAATTAAGATTTTATTTTGACGTACTTGTCTGATGTGTCCTCTAAAAATAAACAAATAGAGAATGATACTGATGCAGGTACTGACCCATGGCGTACATTATACACCGAGGCATTACTTACATTGTCGGATAAATCATCCTTCACTACAGATGAAGAAATGAAAGATGTCCGGAAGGCTTTCTTCAAAGTCCCGTCCAAAAGGAAAAGGGCAAAAGCCTATTTATTTTGGGAGAGTCAAACCTGAACTACTCAAGCGAGAAAGTTTAGAAGAAGATAATAGGGTTCCTCAATTCTATTACCACAAGCCCAATTCCATCTATTTGATGAAATGAATGTGTTATAACTTTAATAAAAAGAGAGGTTTAAACTTCAGGAAAGGAAGGCGAACGCCCATTCGAATATCTCTCGCTACGAAGGAAAACCTCCTGATTATTATTAGAAAATGAGAAGAGGTGTGGGCTATATCACAACTCCTCCCCATTCAAAAAATGAAACCAATGACTGTCTGTGTCAAGGTCATTCATCCGAAACATCATCATGGGAATCCGATGTCAGTGTTGGAGCCTTCTTTAAAAGCTTAACCGTGAACATAGTTTCGGCTAGTCACCCAGATGAAGATATACGGGGTGACAAAGAATATATCGAATCGACCAATAATCCTTAGTCAAGCGTTTTAACATCTTGTGGGGTATGCGTTTTAAATAGCGTGAGCAGTCCACCGAAGATAAAGTGACCCAAGTTAACATGAGAGATGAATCTGATCCCAAACCTATCTTTATAAGCGAAAGCTTATCACCATCCAAAAAAGAAGATCTTATATCTCTCATCCGAGAATATATAAATATCTTTGCTTAGAATTATGAAGATATGCTTGGCCTCGACTCGAAAGTAGCCATGCATCGTCTCAACATTGATACGAACGCAAAACCCATTGAACAACAACAATGCCGGTTTCGTCCAGAAATCATGAAATCAATTGAGTCAGAAGTCAAAAAACTTATAGACTCAGGCTTTGTCAGAAAGGAATAACACCCCGATCAGGTAGCCAACATTGTTCCAGTTTCTAAGAAAAATGGTAAGGTCCGGATATACATTGACTTTCATGACCTTAATGCGGCTTGCCCAAAAGACAAGTTTCCACTCCCCATCACGGATGTTATGATCGACAATACCTGTGGATATGAGAGGATGTTTTTCATGGATGGGTTCTCAGGGTATAATCAAATCAAAATGTATTCTGAAGATAAAAAGCATACTGCTTTCAGAACACCACTGGGGTGTATTGCTACACAGTGATGCCCTTTGGACTGAAAAATGCAGGTGCCACCTACCAATGTGTAATGAATGTAATCTTTCATGAGTATCTACATAAAAATATTGCTGCGTTGATGATATAGCAGTGAAAAGCCAATAAAAAGGAGATCATCTTACAGACTTGAAAACAATGTTTGACATCATGCAAGCACATCAGCTGAAGATGAATCCGACCAAATCATTCCTTGGGGTATCAAGTGGAAAATTCCTGGGATTTATAGTTACATCCAAGGGAATTTTCTTGATCCAAGAAAAAGTGTGTGACATCCAAGACATACCATCTCCGAAGAATCTCAAAGAGCTCCGAGGTTTGCAAGGCAAATTGGCTTATATTCGGAGGTTCATCTCCAACCTCTCGGGACGCTGCCAACCTTTCTCTAAGCTCAAAAAGAAAGGAGTATCATTCATTTAGGATGGAGACTGTCAAAAGGTATTTGAGGAGATTAAGAGATACCTCACTCAACCGCCCGTCCTTGTAGCCCTGATATCGGGAAAATCATTCCGGCTATATGTGAGAGCCATGAATCATTCTCTTAGTGCTTTATTAGCCCAGAACAATGACCAATGACAGGAGCAAGCAATCTACTACCTAAGTAGGACCATGATGGGAGCCGAACACTGGTATAATCTGGTAGAAAAAGAATATCTCGCCTTGGTATTCGCTGTCCAAAAGATGCGATATTACCTAGTTGGACAAACAATTCATGTCATTTCTAAGGTAAATCCTTTGAGAGTCCTTATGACGAAGCCATCCTCCTTAAATTGTCAACTAGCAAAATGGGCTATCCTACTGTCATAGTATGACATACAATTCATACCCCAGAAGGCTGTTAAAGGTTAAGCTCTGGCGGATTTCCTAGTCGCATCCAGTACCGGGATCATCTAAATTGTATGAAGACTTGCCTGATGAAGTCGTCGAAGCATGTGTATCCCAAGAGGTTATGCAAGTATGGAAACTATTCTTTGATGGTGCATCCAGAGCAAACCCTCATGGAGCAATCACTACCGGAGTAGGGGTAGTACTCATTTTCCTAAATGGTTACGTGATTCCAAGAGGATTTTTCCTGATCGAACCCTACACCAATAATGTAGCTGAGTATAACGCTCTACTATTAGGGATGTAATACGCCGAAGAGCTTAACATTCAACATCTCGAGGCATACGATGACTCTCAGCTCATCGTAAATCAAGTCCGAGGTGAATATAAAGTACGCAATGAGGACTTACTCCCATACTACTTCACAATGCTAGAACAAGCTCAGAAGTTCAAGGGTTTCTTCATTGGATATATTCCACGAGTTCAGAATGCTTATGCAGACACTTTAGCCTCACTGACAACTTCATTAGCATTGCCATCAAGGGCTAAAATAATAATTCCTGTTACTGGACGTGAATTGTATCACCCCAAGCTTTCTTTAGATGAACAATCCGACAAGACAACGACAGGAGAAGTCTGCACAACCTCAATGGAGCTTGAACCCAGGGATTGGCGATTCCCGTATATCAATTATGTTTTATATGGAATTTTGCCTGATAATCTCAAGGAAGTGGCCGCTATCAAACGGAAGGCTCTCCGATTTTATTACAACGCGGTTTCTCAAACCTTGTATCGTAAATTGCACGATAAAGTCTTACTTTGTTGCCTTTCTAGGAAGGAAGCAAAAGAGACTCTCAAGGAAGCTCACGATAGGATGTGCGGAGCTTATCAACCCGGATTTAAGTTGGGGGACCGTCTCCGACGAATTGGCTGTTATTGGCCAAATATATTTTCAGATGCAATGAATTACACTAAACATTGTCACACGTGTCAAATCCATGGTGACTTCATTCATCAAGCACCAGGAAACTTACATCCCACATCTACGTCTTGGCCATTAGAGATATGGAGAATGGATATTATCAGACCCATCACGCCGCCAACTTCCAAAGGGCATTGGTTCATCTTGGTAATAACTGATTACTTTTCCAAATGGGTGGAAGTAATTCTACTGAAAGAAGTCAAGACTTCAAACGTGATCAAGTTTATCATACATCACGTCATCTGCCGTTTTGACGTACCGAGACGAATAGTTCACGACAATGGAACACAATTCGTCGGACATGGATTTCAGAGATTCTGTGATAAGTTCAGAATCCAGAGTGTTGCATCTACGATATATTATTTGCCAGCAAATGGCCTCACAGAAGATTTTAACAAGAGAATTGTGAAGATTCTCAAAAATTTTGTTTTCAGGAGCCGACGCGATTGGGACGAAAGACTCGGTGAATGTCTATGGGCCTACCGTACAACGGTGAGAACCCTAATGAAAGTCACTCCATTCTCTTTGGTATATGGCTGCGAAGCTGTATTACCATTGGAAATCCAAATCCCTTCCATGAGAGTCACCCTCACGACCGGAATGATAGAGGATAAAAAAACATCGACTGCGCCTTCAGAAACTTGAAGCCATAGATGACAAGCGACTTCAAGCTCAGCATCAAATCGATTTGTATCAAGCCCAGATCTCTAAAGCCTATAACAAGAAGGTCAAAGAACGAATTTTCAAGAAAGACGATTTAGTCTTATCCATCAGATGACCCATGATGATGACACATAATACCAAATGGAAATTCAATCTCAAATGGGAAGGGTTATTCGTAATAGAATTAGTCTATTCGAATAGGGTTTATCGTCTCATCGATCAAAAGGGCGACAAGCTTATGATGCCAATTAGCGAAAAATTTCTCAAGAAATAATTCTTGTAGGCTATAAAGCCCCCTTTCTCTCAATCTTCAGCCAAGTCTGGCTAGGGGTTGCCTATTTGGAATTTGTTTCAATGGGGAATAATCATTTAGTTTTCCTACTTTGTATGTCGTCATGTTAACACTATACCTCTAACGATTAAAATTTTCTGGGATTATTCTAAATAGTAATAAAGAAAATTTCAAATTTATGATAAGTTAACATTATACTCATGGCATTCACAATATTTTCATTGTCCTAAATTGAAATTCAACAAGAAAGAGAGACGATGAAAGACAAAATAATCACTTTCATTCAATATTGTTAACTTGATACAAAGTGATGATAATTAAAATGAAAATGATACAAAATTATTCCCAAAAGCAATGTAAAACTTAAGTGTCAGGACGCATCAGCTTAAGGGACATCAGCTTGGACTTGAATATAGAAAGTTTATTTTCATGAGCCGTTCGGGCTTGTTCTTCAATCTCCCTCCTAAGTTCTGCTTCAACCGGTGCTGCAGTAGCAATCTCTTTTCGAATTCCATTAGAAGCTTTTATTTCATCGCAGAAGTTCTTAAAAACTTCATCATTTTGAAGCATAAGTCCTTTTATAATGGCTACATCTTGAGCCAATTGGGCCTTCTTCTGAGCTAACTCGGTCCCCAGCTTAACCATAGCTTCCTCAGCATCACGAACACCAGTAGCCAGACTACCTATATCAATGTGTATCTGAGTATGCTGCTCATGTAAGCTCTCTATGAGGGTCTCTTTATCAGATAAACTCTTGCAAATGGTTTCCTGATGATGTATCTTCAAAATTTGAGCCAAAAAGAGAGCCTGCTCCACTTTAAAGTCCAAGTTGGTGCACTGTAGCTCCCTAAAGGCTATCAATTCTATTTCTAAAAGGATGATACTTTCTCGGCAGCGTTCAGTCAATAACACATCCCCATGGCTCCTGATTTTCGCTAAGCATTTAATCAGGAGGGGCCTGAAAAGCTCAAAAGAGACTCGCCCTAGGCTAACGATATCAATCGTGAACTTCATCATCATCTCTAAATGTTTGATGCATTCTTTGAGAGATTTCAAACTTGGGGAGGGGCAATGAGGTACTCCAAGCTTACAAATTCAGTCGGAGCAGATTGTGGAACAGCCTTAGAAGGAGGGTCCTCATGTGAACCCTGACTCTGGGTCATAGGGGGAGGAGCAGACTCTGAACCCCCAATGGGCAACACCTCTTCAGCTCCTACATTCTCAGGAGTATAGGGAGTTGACGGAAGACTTTTCTGTGTGACAAGTGCAGACTTCATCGCGTCTCCCATTAACTTCACCTTCTTGGAATTCTTGGCCCCAACGAGTTCTCTTTTACGAACCCGCTTCTCATACTCATCTGCCTCTGCTACGGTGAGGGCTTGCTTACCAGTAGCCTTTCTCTCATGAGATTTAGCAATTGGTGTCTCCAAAAGAGTTTTCGTCGAAGCCTTTATTGGGTGAGAATCAGCAGCTGGCGACCCCTCTTGGGTTCCCATGAAAGCCTCTTCTTCAGAAGGCTCAGTAGCTAGCAGCTCTTTTTGGATTTTTCCAGCTCCAACCGCTTCCTGTTTGCAGGATAGATAATCCTCTATCCCTAGTAAGCGAGTCCTGGTAGAACCACTCCTCAATTTATATAGTTCTTGGATATCGTTTATGCACAAAGTGTACACATTATATTCTAGAATCCGAGAAGCCTTATTAAACCAGTCGTGGAAGTCTGTAATAGTGGAGCATCTAAGCGGCGAGTTAGGCAAAGTGAATCGTGCATGGGTCCCTCCGACAGAGAAAAAGTACCACGCGTGAGCCCCTTCGTACAAGTTCCAGATCTATGCCAACTCCGAGTTAGGATTGCCAACATAAAGTTGATCATATCCAAATTGCATGGCGAATCGAGAAGGCATATAAGGTTTAATTATGTACTTCTCACCCCATACAGAAAACCAGGTACCCCAATCTAATTGTGAGGAGCCACCTGAAAACATCCTCCTCCAGAGATGTGAAGCCTTTAAAACCTACATCTGTAAAGCTAATACTCTCTTCGTTAGCCTCATCGAAGTTAAGCGAACATCAAAAGATTTTATAATTGTCTCCTTGAGACAAAAGCTGTCGAGCCCTGACTATGTAGATATTAGTTCATGCGGCCAACTCCCCTCTACACAAAGGGAACAGGAACCTCATTGTCTTCAGCAACCCCCGTCATCAACGAAAGGTAATACAGCACAAACCAGGCCACCAAGTATATGTACGGTACTAGTACATGAGGTTGGGGAGTCTTCCAGGCTTTCCTCCCAACAATGGTTATTTCTTAGACGTCGACAAATTCAGAAGTCAACGCCCTCAAGCCACTCTGCACACAGCTTACCATGGCAGTGAGGAGACTCAATGGTCTCCCATGGGCTAACAAAATAGCTGGGTATACTAGCTCAGCCAATATCGACTCAACTGGCTTCGATGGCACTATGCTTTTAGCTATATCATTAAAAAACTAGCAAGGAGGGCAGTGTCAGAAATAGGTGTTGCGGCTTGGTAATGAAAGCTCTCGAATTCAATACCAGCTTCAAACCCGTCCTCTACATGCGTGTTCTTGTAGGTAGCATTTGAAGCCTTAATACGGGCCTTAATGCTCTTGGGAGAGATAGCAGTAAGTCAGGTCACGACCTTATCTTTATGACTTAAGTTCTAGAAAACATACTCCGCCCATGCAGTGTACATGATACCTCCTCCGCACATCCTAACGACTTGAGCGCAGATTTGGAAATGGCACATTAGCTCCCAAAATGTCGCATAAACTTCTGGATACGACGCCCTCAAAAGTGAGAGTTCCTCAGTAGTGGGGCTAAACTCCTCGTAAGGCACCTGACCGAAGGGTAGTCCCGATACTGCTTGCATCTCATGGAGAGCAAAGCCCAACTCCCTGACGGGTGTAAAGAATGTGCAGCTATTCAGGTTGTACCTTTCCAACATGGTGAAGAAATTAGGATAGCTTTGAATAATTTCACGCCTGGTAGCCAACACCGGGACTGCGAGACCCGATTGAACGAGTGGTTCCTTAAGGTCCTCGAAAACGAAGTCAACCATGCGAGGCCACCAGCCACCCTCTCTAAAATACACCCGGCCAGGAGATCTAAACATCTGCATAGGAAATTCACCCCGAGTAGCAATGAAACAGCGAATGAAAACATTCGCCAAAAGGGGCATCTCTGGAGCGAGATCTTTCTTCTCAAATCTGCCAGGTCTCAGGCCTTTGAGCTATCCCTCAATTTGTATGCGAGCTCATCGACTAGACCTGAGCGATACATTTTCCTTCTATTTGACGAGATCGAAAGCCAAACCCCTACGACAGCTAATGTTCAGAAAGTAGGAAGCGGATACATCCTCTTCATGCTAGGAAGAAAGAGGAAATGGTCATCGATTCTTCGTAGCAGCTTCGAGTCTTCCACATGTATAAGACTATCATCTGCTGCTATACGATCTCCAAATATAAACGTTGTTTTGGGAACTGGTCATGGCTTGTAGGTGTCTCCATATCCAGGTCAGTGATCAAAGTCTTAAGAGTAGAACATCGGGCAAACTTAATCAGATGTGTCTGCTCTAAGTCGGGGAAAGTACACAGTGGAATTCTTCTACGAAGACCAAAAACTTCAATCTTGTCAGGACTGTCAATATATCCAAAATGATGATCTTGAGAAAGCGGCACATTCAGAAAGAACACTGCAAAACTAGAAGCAAAGATTAGCAACTGAAGCAAGTTGCTGACGTAAATCTAAAAGAATAGATTAAAACACAGAGGTCAAACCCCATGTGTTAAGTCTTAAACACAAGGGCCAACCTTGTGTTATAAATCTTAAACGCAGAGATCAAGACATGCGTTATAAAATTTGAACACAGAGGTCCAGACCCACGTTCAGATTTCAGACGCAGGAGTCAACACCGCGTTAACATAGAGTCCCAACTTTGTGTTTCTATCAAATAGAAATGAGTCATCTTCCTCATTGTCAAGAAACCATCTAGGGTTTTTAAAAACTTGTCAAAACAAGTTATCACAGCCACCACCTACCATGGCAAGAAGGCCCGCATGACGGTGACGGTAACGATGAGGTGCCTGCAGGAATAAGAACACCGCCGGCATCCTTAACCGATGGCGTTTTTGAGGTCGTTCCCACGACTTTCTTGGAGCCCGAACTCATCCTTCGTGGTGCCATTGATGTCGCTGATAGAAGAAAGCGGAGATCATTGAAGGTTCTATCAAAATTAATGAGAGCTCTCGTTCATAGAATCAAGACGAAAGTGGAAAGAGTCAAATGACTCTTGATTTGACCACACAGGTCTATTTATAACAGCCATCAAGCTGTTAAAGCGGTACGGGATTCTAGGAGAGAATCCAACTATTTTAAAATAATGCAATCTTCAGCGTTAATGGATAAAGTCAGTTAGACTTTAACCTTAACACAGAGCTCACCTTTGTGTTTTGATCCCCAAACGCAGGCCCAGACCTGCGTTATGAGAGTTCTTAACTCTGTGTTTCTAACCTCAAACGTAGAGGTTACCTTTGTGTTCAAGTTATCTAAACGAAGGGTCCACCCTTGCGTTTTTAAACATGACACTTATTCTCTAAGTTTATGAATTCTTTTAACAGAGTGTTGTTAAACCTCTGTACCACCTCAGCTGGGTTTAAGTCGATGCAGCTGACAAAATTCCTTATTGTCGTCAAGGTTAACACTACACTTATGACGATCATCATCCCCATAGAGTTTGAATTTAGCCTGCATCACTTCCAATGTGATAACAATTCCTCTGTCAAAATTAACTTATCGATTCTCACCGATAGAGCGATAAGTCCTCAAAATTGCTGAAATCATGATCAATTTATTAACTCTCCTCAGCAGAGTAATAAATGACTAACTTATCAACCCTCTTCAGCAGAGTGATAAGTTTCCAAATTTTGTTCAAATCACAAGTATCACAAGCCATCGCTCTGATGATAAATCACTTAGCAATTCTCCCCAGTGAGGTGCTAAGTCCCCCAAAATTATGTTCAAGTCATATGAACATTTTCCCGTCACGTTAATATCACACCTCTGACAAAATCAGCTTATCGACTCTTACCAATAGAGCGATAAGTCCTCAAAGTTGTCGTGATCCCAGTATTTTCTTGTCACGTTAATATCACACATCTGACAAAATTAACTTATCAACTCTCCCTAATAGAGCGATAAGTCCTCAAAGTTGCCTCGATCGTAACATTTTTCCCATCACGTTAATATTTTACCTCTGACGATCCAATTCACTTATCAATCCCTTTCAATAGGATGACAAGTCTACAAATTGCTGTTACGTTAACATCATACCTCTAACAGTTCAAACCCCACCCCCTTGAACCTTTTTTTTATTCATTTGCATAAGAATAACAAGTGTTCTCATAAAATCCCTAACATATTAAACTTTTTCAGAATTATCCCTAGTGGTAATAAGGAAAATTTTTAAACTTTACTCTATGTGAAAACCCATACTAAGTTAATACTACACCTACGGTACTTATAGACTTCTTTCAGTGTTTAAAACAAAAGCATAACACGGGAAAAATTCAACTGGTCAATCCTATCCTAATGGAATGGTAATTTTATTATTTCAAGTCAGAATATGGCACATGCAAGAAATAATGGAAGGCCAATATCACTTTTTATTAAGAAGCCAAAAGAAAGTGATACAAAACAAAGTTATTCTTATTAAAAGAACAATACAAGATAAAGTTCTTCACTAAATTAAAAGAAGCAAGTTGAGCTTTGACGTCAGAGAGCTTCTCCTCGTAGTCGGCCCACGCTATAGCTTCTTTCACAGCTCATCCTCAGTTGGCATTACAGCAGTAGTTATCTCCTTCTTTGCTCTTTCAAGAGCCTGAGCTTATGTATGATAATTTAAAAGAGTGTTTGCATTTTTGGCACTTAGTACATTAACAATAGCTTCTTCGCGAGAAAGTTGAGTCTTAAATCTGAGCACTTCTGCCTCATCTTCAACAAGCTTTGTGCGAATGAGGTCCAGAGAAGTAGTGGAAAGCTCCAATTCTTGTTGTCTCAGAATACTTTGCTCTTGCAAGCGTGTAACATGGAGCACTTTCTCAGCTAACCCCGCTCAATTGCCTCACGACAAGCCACTTCCTCAACTAGAATGTTAGCAAAAATAGATGTAATTTGTATCTGAATATCTGCACGGCCAAGGGCTTTTAAGTATCTCAGGTGTGCTTCCAAGTGAGAAATAGCTACCGAATAATGTTCAAAGCATTGAGCATCACTCACACTTTTGACACCATTTAAGCTAACTTCTAGAAGAGATTTGAAGGAATCAAAGGTGCCCCGACCAGCCATGACGACTTCAATCACCTTCCTCGCAAGAATGTTCAGGTATCTCAAGGAAATCTGAAGGAAGTCAGGAGCATCTATTAGGCATGAAACATCAATCAAAGATGGCTCCATGCTCCCTGAAACAGGCATATCAAAGTGAAAGCTAGCAAGTGACCTGAGTGTAGAAGTTGCAGAAGCAAAAGAAACATCCAAGTGTGAAGGACTTGATGTCAAGGCCATCATGGCCCCGCTTGAGATGGACCCGGCATACTGATAGCTACTGTTGGTGCAAGCGAGATATTCATCAATGTCATTGGTGGAGTAGTTGTCATCGACAAGCTAGGCAAAGGTTGTTCTTGTAAAGGAGTCGACACCTACACAAGTGGTTGTTCTGGGAGAGGAGTCACCACAGTAGTCTCAAGAGTGGGTGAACCTGCCGCAAAAACATTAGAACGCGAAAGGAAAGTGCAGGGAAATTCAAAATAAACCAGGCTTACCGGTGATAGAAAAAGAAATATGAGCAGACGCCTTATCTGATGCGATCTTGGGTGTATCATCAAAATTAGTGATGTCATCCGTAGAATCATGCTCATCATCCTCCTCATCACCACCTATATCGTCATCAACATCAGCGCCTTCATCATCTCTATTGCCATCAGCAACATCACCGGTCGAGGAGACTTCATAATCTACTTCTTCCTCATCATCATGCACAGCTAAAGACTCGGGTAGACTCGTGATTGTAGCCGGTTTATCCATGAGTCCCGTTGTCGGACTGGGCCTTAAATCTCCAACCTGTAGCATTAGTGCGAAGGGAGGGGGAGATCGATTCTCTTCATGACCCCTTGGTTTTGATACAGGAGCCTTAGGAGAGCCCACTACCGGAGTAGATTTTGCATCTACAATCATTAATTCATCCTCCTTGTCCTCAGGAGAATGGTAGGAGGAGACTTCACTTGACAGAGCTGGACCACTTGAACGAAGTCCAGTTCTGTGTGGAAGACCTGCGACTGAAGACTCTTGGCATTCCTCTTCTTCTATAGACTTGAAAGCGCCAGGCATTAATTTTGGTTTCTGTTGGCCTTTTATAGGAGAAGACTCAACCATCAACTTTCAGCGAGTCCGTTTATCGTACTAGCCAACTTCATCTGCTGTAAGAGCTCTTTTCCCAGTAGCTCTCGCTGCAGGAATATCAGCTATTTAGGGATCTCCTACTTGAATGGTTTTAGCTACTTGATTCCCCCATTTATTAGCAGTATTATCTTCAAAGGATAAGTACTCGTCAATTCCTCTTAGACGAGACGTCTTAGACCCCTTCCTGGAAGCATACATACGTCTGATTTCCTTTAGACAAGATGTATTCAAATTATAGTCAGAATTCTGAGGGGCAGCAGAATACCAGTTGCAGAAACCCATGAAAGTGTAAGAATTATGTGTCTTATGGGGGAGCTTGAAGATGGTCTTGGTACAACTAGCCACTAAATAGTACCAGGCTCTGGCCCCCTCATATAGATTACCCACAATTGTAAGTTGAGGTCAGGGATTCCCAACGTATAGCTGGTCATATCCAAATTGATGGGCAAATCTATATGGTTGATAAGGCTCGATAAACACATCCCACCCTATCGAAAAATTAGATAGTCTAGCCTTATGTAGAGTAGTCAACGGGAAACACCCTCATTTAGCTGAGTGAATCCGTTAGGACCTGCCACATCCTGGAACGTCGCTCCATACACTCCACCTTGAAAATCGAGAAAGCAATGAAAGATGTGATAATTGGTATCCCTCGACAAAATCTGACGAATCTTAACCATGTAAGTCCCTTCCCACTTTGTTGAATCCAGCCGTTGCACAAGCGGGATGAATGAGTCGCCTTAGGGAGAGGCTGCACTCATTAGTGAGGGACAATGAGACACGTACCATGCCATTAAGTAAGTATAGGGCATTAACACTCGGGGATTTGGAGTTTTAAAAATCTTTCCCTCATCGAACTCCACCTCCGTAACCTGAACAAAATCCAAGGCTAGTTCCCACAACCCGTTTTGTAAATAGTACACCATGGCTGAAAGAAGGTTCAGTGGCCTCCCATGCGCTAAAAGAATGACTGGATAGATTACTTCCGCAACAAGAGCATCAATCGGCATGGTGAGGACAACGCACTGCTTTATCCATAACATCAGAAATCCCGCCAACAGTGCCGTATCTAAAATAGGAATCTGAGCTTGATAATGGAAGCTTTCAAACTCTATGTAAGCAGGAAAAATATCTTCCTTAGCTTCATTTGTGTAATGAGAAGTGGCAGCATCAATCCGAGCCTAGATCTCCTCCAGAGTACTCACAGTTAATCTGATCACTGGGGCTCCCTTCTTGGTCAAATTCTGGAACAAGTACTCTACCTAAGATACTTGTTTTACACCATCTCCTTGAGCTCCCGTCTGTTGGATACAAATATAGAAGTGGCACATGACTTCCCAGAGAGTTGAATAAACTTCAGGGCTGGTTCTTCTCAAAATTTTGAGTTCTGCTAATCCCGGAATAAACTCTTCGTAGGGTAAATCCCCAAAAGGCAGACCTAAGATGTCATACATCTCGTGAAGAGCAAAACTCAACTCCCCTACAGGAGTAAAGAAAGTGCAAGTCTCGGGGTTGTATCGCTCTAAGATAGAGAAGAAGTGATAGTGGTTCTGGATGATCCCGTAGTTGGTGGCCATCATCGAAATTTTCAAGACAGCTTGGGTAAGGGGTATCCAACTCCTCCAAAACAAACTTGGTCATTCGGGTCCACTACCCCGTTACCGAATAATGCACCCAACTAGGAGATCTGAATACTTGGGCAGGAAACTCCCATTTCACCGCCATGAACCTCTTAACAAAAGCATTGGTCTGGCTGGCTACTTCACCAACTGAGTATTCCTTAGTAAACAAGCCTGGTCTTAAGGCTGTCACTTGTCTGTTGTAACCCACTGTACGATCGCCCTAGAAAGTTAAGGCTCCAATGGCAACTCCGTCATGTTCCTTGATAAGGTCCCAGTCCATACACCTTGGAATGGAAGCGCATTAGAAATACGATATCGGATACATCCTCTCCATATTAGGCAAGAAGAGGTGACGGTCCCCAACTTTCCTCAACCACTTATAATCCCCATCATAAGCAACACCCGCTTTGAAATCAACAAAGTCCCTAAAGAGGAATGTTGGTTTGACGAACGATTTACGGCTTAGACTTTCAAATCTGATATCTATGACCAACGTGCGAAGGGTCTCAGAAGAAGCCTAAGTGATCACTTCAACACGGTCTTTATCAGTAATACGGAAAACATGGAGCTCTTGGCTCAGATTGAAGGTCGTATTTAGATCTACGCCACCTTCATAGCCAAAATGATGGTGAAAAGGGAGAGGCTCATTGGTGTAACACACTGTAAATGAAAAGAGCAATCAGTCAGTACAAAAGTAGAATCAAATAGGCCTAACTTAAACACAGAGGTCAAACCCTACGTTGGCAAATTCAAACGCAGAGGTCGAACCCTGTGTTGGCAAATTCAAACGCAGAGGTCAAACCCTGTGTTGGTATATTTCAAACGCAGAGGTCGAACCCTGTGTTAGCGTAATTCAAACGCAGAGGTCAAACCCTGCGTTGGCAGAGTTCAAACGCAGAGGTCGAACCCTACGTTGGCAAATTCAAACGCAGAGGTTGAACCCTGCATTGGTAGAGTTCAAACCCTATGTTGGCAAACTCAAACACAGAGGTCAAACCCTGCGTTGGCAAAGTTCAAACCCTGTGTTACAAATTTTGAGCGCAAAAGTCAAAATCCCCACGCTTTGAATTCCAAACTATAGAGTCCCAACTCTGTGTTATGTCATTGAAACGAGTCTCCTCATTATTCAAAATTCAGAACTTGCCAAAGCAAGTTTTACAAGCCATGAAGGCCACACTTACCACTGACGAAGGAAAACTGGAGAAGATGAACAGGATTCGCCGGAGTTTAAAACGAAGAATTTTCGTTAAACCTTTCAGAGAAGAACAGAGGAAAGAGTCGAATGACTCTTGATTTGACCCCAGCAGTCTATTTATAGATAGCTATGAGCTGTCAAATCAATACGATATTCTAGGCCAGAATCCCACCAAACATGACCTTTGCATTCGTGTTAGAGTTGGTTGAACTTCTGAACGCAAAGTTCACCCATGCGTCTCAATGCTCAAGCACAAAGTCAACTAGTGCGTTTTAACGCCACAGAATGAACATTTCAACAACCAGGGCTACGCCACAGCTTCAAATAAATAAAGAGAAGCTAACAATGGTCATCAAGGTGACGAAAGCCGAGAAGAAACTAGCCTATGACAAGAAGCTATGCAGCCTCTTGGATGAGTACAGACAGGCTATAGTCAATAATGCTGAAATTATCAAGCTTGATCCTTCATACAACTCATCCTTTCAAATGGCTTAACATTCCAACCAAAATCAATAACGATGTCGTTGAAATTATTACCCTAATTGAGATGATCAAGAAAGGAGACAAATCGGGTTCCTCTGATGTTGTCATCCTTGCCAAACTTGGGATAAGGTCCTTCTCATACGGGCTTGTGGTTCTCTCTGTCTATGACAATGGATCTGTCTTTAGCCCAAAAGTGCTCAACCTCATTAAGGATAGTCTCATTGACAAGTTTGCAGCTGGTGTTTCTATGATTACTTTGTTGTCCTTGGCTCTCTCTTACCCAACTCTTGCAGCGACGCCTCACATTATTAATCAATGCCTATAAGAACGTCCTTGATGTTACTGTCGACACTGAATACACCTTCATACAAGTTGAAGGAGTATCTCAAGGATCTAAGCAAATTCGTTGTTACTTTCTGCTGCCGAAGAAAGAGGGAAAAGTTAATCCTACTAATGGATCTAACGATGATGACTTAGACTTTAACTTGTTTGACTAAGTTCCTTGTCATCAAGATACAAAAGTTATCTTCTTTGGTTTAAGGTGATCAGGATTACCTTGACTACTTCTACATGTTCATCGGGAGTATGAGGTTAACCGTTACCAAAAGTGATTGCAAAGAATCACCAATACAGGAAGCAAAATTGTGACGTACAACAAATTTCTACTACCAAGTTCATAATGCCTCCGAAATAAACGAAGTGAACAATCAGCCATGCAACGATAACTTGAGCTTTAGCTTATTTGACTAAGGTCATTGTCATCAAGATACAAAAGTTATCTTGTTTGGTTTTAAGGAAGCAGAATTACAACATTCTGACAACCGGGTTCATAATGTCTTCGCATCAGACGGAGTGAACAAGCATTCAACAAACTTTGGGATCCAAAGTATTTCGAAAATTCATCCTAGTCAATCGCGAACTTTTAAAAACTTTGGAGAGGATTCTGTAGGCTATCTAAAAATCACAACAGATAGCTGATACCTATCAAACTTTAATCAACATCTCGACAATGAAAGTTACAATCAGACGACTTTCACGTCAATAAAACAAAAGCTGCAATTAGAGGATTTTCACATAGATCAAGAAATGTTATAATTTAACGACCTTCACGATGACTGATGAAAGCTCTAATTCAATAACCTTCACAATCAACCGTGAGAGTTACAATCTGATGACTCTCACATTCAAAATATCTAAAGTGAAGATTACAGAACAACGGTCTTTGCAAACGCTCCACTAGAAGAGGTTACAAGTCAACAACCACTTCTAAACACAGAGTTCATCTCTGCGTTTAATTTTCAAAAATGCAGGTGGCCCTTGCATTTTTAATTTTTGGCAGACGCCCAACTCTGCGTCTTAAGCCTAAGATGCAGAGTTAGAGCCCATAACACCGACCTGGGTATTTGACTCATTCAAACATGAGCTGAATGGTTTTAGAACCATTTTCCCCATGATCTGAGGGAATCACGCCCACTTAGGAGCGGATTAAGGGGTTAGTTACACCCCTTATCTTTCTATAAAAACCTCAACAAACACAACTGAAAGGAGGTTCAGAGTTCGGCCTTTTGGATTGGATCATCCAGAAGATCATACTTCGGCAAATTGAGTTCGGTTTTGGGGGAGAGGTTGGGTTTTCGGATCAAATCACCAGGAGATTGGCTAGAGAGAACTTCTTGGCAACAGAGAG
This sequence comes from Asparagus officinalis, assembly GCF_001876935.1. Classification (NCBI taxonomy): domain Eukaryota; kingdom Viridiplantae; phylum Streptophyta; class Magnoliopsida; order Asparagales; family Asparagaceae; genus Asparagus; species Asparagus officinalis. Next base: position 72,139,546 of record NC_033799.1, on the reverse strand, counting down.
ATCTTGAGGCATCCTTCAGCAACAGTAAATCCATTTGGCTATTAACCGAATTTTTGGTTCAAACAACTCTTTTCACAGAGTTCAAAACTCGCTCTGAGTTCATAAACTCGTTAAGAGTTTTTTTCTTGCAACGCAAGTTTATTGTTCCAGTAAAAGGAGACGTTCGGAACATCAACGGAGAGCAAACTCGACGCGAGCATTCGAGGGAGGCACTCCATCGCCATCGTGAAGAACCCAAAATTAAACAAAGAGGAGGATTTATATTGATCCTCTTCTCTTTTGTAATCGGAAATTTAAATTATAATCAGTTAGAGATCGAGAGAGTTGTAAACATTCTTTTTCTAAGCAATTAGAGGGAATAAATCAAATTCAATTCTTTCAATTATCTTCTTTTAAATTTTCCAACAAACAAACGTCAACAGTCAGCACTTGCTTTACAGGTGTCGGCTGACGACTAGCTGCGTGATTGGCACTGACATGATGTGGCACGTGGCGCGCGAAGCACGACATGGCCCGATAAGTTATGAAGACTGTAGGGGCAGAGGCATGATGATGCCTGACAAGCATTAATGTGATCTTGACACGTTATCAGCGAGGATAAACTCGAGGAAAAGGTTGTCCTTTGATTTGGCCAAGAAGTAACGCCTTTCGAGTCGGCTTCGTAAGGCGTTTGCTATTAACCGAATTTTTGGTTCAAACAACTCTTTTCACAGAGTTCAAAACTCGCTCTGAGTTCATAAACTCGTTAAGAGTTTTTTTCTTGCAACGCAAGTTTATTGTTCCAGTAAAAGGAGACGTTCGGAACATCAACGGAGAGCAAACTCGACGCGAGCATTCGAGGGAGGCACTCCATCGCCATCGTGAAGAACCCAAAATTAAACAAAGAGGAGGATTTATATTGATCCTCTTCTCTTTTGTAATCGGAAATTTAAATTATAATCAGTTAGAGATCGAGAGAGTTGTAAACATTCTTTTTCTAAGCAATTAGAGGGAATAAATCAAATTCAATTCTTTCAATTATCTTCTTTTAAATTTTCCAACAAACAAACGTCAACAGTCAGCACTTGCTTTACAGGTGTCGGCTGACGACTAGCTGCGTGATTGGCACTGACATGATGTGGCACGTGGCGCGCGAAGCACGACATGGCCCGATAAGTTATGAAGACTGTAGGGGCAGAGGCATGATGATGCCTGACAAGCATTAATGTGATCTTGACACGTTATCAGCGAGGATAAACTCGAGGAAAAGGTTGTCCTTTGATTTGGCCAAGAAGTAACGCCTTTCGAGTCGGCTTCGTAAGGCGTTTGACAAATGGTCAAGTGGACTCGTAGCGAGTCTTCTTCGACAAAAAAAGCGGGGTCGACAAGTTCCGCCTTTCGAGTCAACATGAAGGTATGTCGAGTCATCGAGTCGGCGGAGTGGTTGTCCCCACTGGTCTCTGGCAGCCAAATTGATTGGGGCATAGCATGTAGCACACTTGTCTGTTTGCTTGACAATGAGCTTGTACTTTTAGCGAATGGGAACACCATAACATTTGTTATAACTATAATCTTAAAAAATAAAGTGTAAAGGATTTGAACTCATGACCTAAGAGCTAATAACCAAGTCACCTAACCACAACTCCGACCACTACAATATGAAAAATTGACTGCAGTAAATAATTTAAAACTATTCTCTGTTATAACTATAATCTTAAAAAAGTTAGAAATTTTTTATAATTACTTATTATTATTATTATTTTATAAAACTATACTGACCGAAATAAAACAGTTTCGAAAAAAAATAATAAATTATTATTTTATTAGGTAAAAGTTCTTATAGAAGAATTTTTTATTGAAAAGAGAGGTTATTTTCTCATTGAATGTTGTTGCTTAGAAATGACATAAAAACTATCTACAAATTAATTGTCATAACTTTAGGAGGAGAATACTAGTAATTGGATGAGGTAATCATGAAAATGAAAGAGTTTAGGTTAAGAAATGTTTGCATAAGGTGTCAAGATTTTTCTTACAACATTGCAATCAAACTTATATAAAAACTAACTACAATCTATTCCCCATGATTTTCTACAAAGAAATACGAATATTTAGATAAGGAGATCATGAAAATAAAAGAGTTAAAGGATAAGAAAATGCTTGCCGAGAAATAAATTAGAACTCTGAATTTAGAAATCCCTATCCATTCCCTCGGCTTTAGTACCCGATCCTCTGATTTTTTTTTTCTCTCGGTTCTCTTTTTTTTTTCTCTTTCTCCATTTGTTTTTTTTTTTGGAGTTAAAGTGAAAAAAAGGTAGAGGAGATGGATATGGATTTTAAAGAGATAATGATGTTAGGTGGTTAGAGATTTTATAAGACGAGGAGTTTGTTTGCTAAACGTGGGATTTGGTATAACTTTAGCCTCATTCAAAAAAAAAATTGGTATTACACCTTTAAAGGAGTGTTTTATGGGAAGTGATGTAGACAAAGAAACTATGAACATGACTTTAATATTAAGTTGACATTATGCTCATGCAGCATTAAGAGTCAATATTCAGAAGTGGCATGAAAGGCGAAACTAGCCATTATCCTAGTTGCCCATTTTGAATCCCATTACCGACCGCATCATCACAAGATTAAAAAGGCCCTGAGCACAATCACCCAGAAACATACAAGTGGGACCCATCTTTATATTTTGGATTATGTCACGAACTTCCCCTAAAAGTTAAGTTTTCCTTTCCTGACCCCCTACCTTTAATGGCTATGTTTGGCAAAACTAGCTGAAAGCTGCGAGATTACAGCTCAAAGCTGTGAAATTGTACCTGAAAGCTGTTAATTAGCTGTGTAGCTCGCTGATTGACTAGAGCTGTTTGGCAAAAGTAGCTATACAACTAGCTTATATTTGTTAAATGACTAAAAAAGACATGCAATATTATTGATATAAAATTAAAATTATTAGGGGTAAATACGGGAAAAAAAAATTGGCAGCTCCTTTCCAAAGATAAACGCTACTTGAGGTAGCTTTTCAAAAGCTACTTGCAAAAGACACAATCTCCAAAATAATCTCTTTCTATTTTTGGTCACCAAACAGCTCTACTAGCTGTTTGACCAAGTCAATAAGACACAAGCTCTTAGATAAGACACTTTTTTTGGTGATTAGGGTCTTATGCTAATCTAATCCGATTAAATGCCAATTAAAATTAATTAATAAGTTATCCTAGCAAGTATGAAATACAACAATATTTGTAAGCTAGGATAAGCAATATGAACAACAATATATATCCTAATAATGAGATATAGGTAATGTATGTGCAAGGATATATAAACAACACAAGGGTAGATAATCTAAACAAGATAGTGGATGATATAGTAATGAGCAATGCACAATGGCGATATAAGATATGAACATAAATGAAAGTGAACGCCAAAGCACACTCAAACACAATCAAGTGATCACGGAGTTCGGACCTTCCGTCCTACGTCTCCGCTCCCCACTCCCGGGGAGAAATCCACTATCAACCGGGTTTTCTACGTTCACCCGAACAACGTTTACACCTCACACTCGGTTTTCTAGCTAACCGAAAACTTTACAATCAACACACTATTGTAATCCCACTTTACACCCACTAAGTGTTGGACCTAGCCGTGTCTCCCTCAAGTGCTCGGTTACAACCTCTCCCTAGGCACGTCAACCGACGCCACTCCTCTTGGGACGATCCCCGACTCTCACCACACACTCCTCACTCGGTGTACAAGTGTATTACAAAGTGAATCTCACAATAAGCACAATATAACAAATGATTGTTCTCAACTATGGATGAGAACTCAATTAAGCACAACTCAAAGTTACAATCTCTCACCACCCAACTATACTATGTATGGAAGATACAATAAGCTCAATGTGGGTGTGTGTAACAATGAGTAAAATAAAATCTAACTCAAATAGCAAACTAGCAATAGTAAGAATATGAAAATCAATAACGAAATTGCTAGAGAAAAGAGTTAGAAAACTTCTCTATAAACACAAAGAGAGGATGAGAAGATTTTGAGGATGAAATCCTCAACTGGTGATGCAAACTCCTCTTTGTAACAGCAAACCCCAAAAACAAACTAAACAAACTCAAACCCTTGTTTAAAACTTTCTTAAACTTGTTTTTAAAAACTCTCTAATCAATCTGAAAAGACATCAGCAATGGGGTATATATACCCACTAGAAATCTCAGCAAAAACCCCCAAAACAAAATGACCAAAAACCCCAGCAAACAGCTCAGAGAAAGAGCCGTTAAAAGACAACGGCTATATTGTCGGTCGACCGAAAATCCCGTCGGTCGACCGATGAGAGCAAAAACACGAAGAAAACATTCTGGACCATCGTCGGTCGACCGGTGCGGTCGACCGATGGAGCTCTCGGTCGACCGGACCG
>NC_033799.1:72097926-72134147 GCF_001876935.1 Asparagus officinalis | reverse complement strand
CCCCCCCCCCCCCAAACCAAAAAAAAAAAAAAACCAAATACGTGCTCACACACACACAAAATGAAGGTCAAAGAAGTTAGATATTCATAGTAAATATTCGACGAGGATAAAAGGTCAAAGAAGTAGCATCTTCTATATGAACTCATATTCATCGGCATTTAGGCCATTCTCATTCAGCATGTATCAGCAATTCGTAGCTCAGAATCAAGAAAGATCCTAAAAAAGAATTGACCAGATATTTATGAGCAACTGTCAGAGGATGTTGACTCTCTATCATCGAGTCCCGATTTCCTAAATCATACAACTACAAGAACGAGAGGCATTCTATTAAACCCGGAAGACCATTCACCTAATTGTTAAAGCAAATCACACATTTACCCAAAACTATAAGCAAAGTTGTCTTATTGATTTTACCAGATTAGAAAGAGCTAAACAAGGAAAAAGAAAACATTAGCTATAATCACTCATTCTAAGGATAATAAAAAAGACATCATACTGCATGAAAAATATATTATAATGATAGCACTTACCTATTGAACGATAAACAATAGGGAAAACCTCAAAGTACAAAGAAGAGACATTGCCTGGCAAGAAACATTTCCTCTGATGATCCAGATCTGTCTGTGTCAAACATTTACAACTGTCTAAATTGTTATGCACTTTAAAATGTACAAGATGAAGCGCGTTGTTTCCCTTGTGACAAGGTTTAACTGTTTTTAGATCACTTTACTACTTAACTCTCTCCATGTATGATTAAAAACACAAATTTAAGTTACATAAGTTAGACATACTATGTTGAAAAGAACAAACACATATAACAAAGTTTTTACGAGTATCCTGCTTGGTATATTCAGTGGCATGGTAATGACTCTAGTTCATGTGCGCATGTATTGTATGACAGGCATTAGTGCGAATCACTCTTTTAAGAATACTAATCAATCCCTTAAAATAGCATCATGCTATTTTGAGAATGGAAGTTTCCAGGATCCATGATATTTTGAATTCTGGATTGTGGTTTTATGCAAGCAAGACATGAGAATGTTATTCGCACCCGATGTATGCCATTTTCATAAGCAAAAGTGCACTCTGACAACAGCTTTGTGCAGCTGGATACGCAATCCAGTGTACATCATCACCTTTAGTAAAAACTGTTGTGGATACTTGCATCAAGGTTTAAAATATCGATTATCGGGGATTTATCAGACGGTCAAAATCCATATCGGATAGCGAATATCTGGGATAAGTAGGATGTATTGGAGTGACATTACCGGATGGTGATATATATAATATAATATTCTGAAATGTAATCTAACCATACTTGATGAAATATAAACATACCAAATGTAAATAATTATGTTTAGGATCACTAACCGATAGTAGAAACTCAGGTCAGGTTTAAAGTGAACTAAATAGATGCTCGTTGCCCGAAATCAAAACTCAAACCAAAGGCCGATAATTCCAATTTTTTGACTGACAATATCAGCCGATAACTCATTTTATCACCGCATTATCAACGATAAACATCCAAAAATGATAACTGATTTAGAATCGAACGTATCGTAGCGAAAGGCACTCAAAACTAATAAATCGTTGATAATATCGGTTCAACGGCCAACATTTAAAACATTAACTTGCATACGTATTCAAGTTGAAATGGAATACAATGTAGAGCATAATTACAGAAATATAACATCTTTCTTTCACGAAGATGTTTAATAGTTATTCTGGTATAAAGACCTCCTAGTAAATTCTTTGCAGCATTCCATAGTCATAACAGCTTAACGATTTTGCACGAAAATTCAGATAAAAGCAACAGAAGATGAGCTTGGAAGAAGTTTCTTGAAGTCAAATAGTTTATAAATGTATAAGGTGGGTTTAACCAATGGTCTGATAATTTAATAATTCCAATCCTACAGCATACTAGTCCCTTAATCTATAACTTCACTCATATACAATTTTTTTTGTTTGTGATATGAGTCCCTTTATTCTTTAATACTTTGAAATTAGTCCCTCAAATCATTGAAATTGCAATTAGCACCCCACCCCCCGAAGTCATATTTTGCTACCATTCCATTTGTTGGAGGGTTTAATTTGAAACAACTTACAAGAATTGGGGGACCTGATAACAATTTCTGAGTTTTGAGGGACTAATTTCAAATTATTAAAGATTTAAGGGACTGCCATGGAAGAAATAAAACCATTTTTCACATAAGTCTTCAGCCAGAAAAGAGGGCTTCAACTTCACAGGAGTAAACAACTCAAACTCAAATCATCAAAATATGAAGGAAGGCTTCAACAAGATATCTCAGCAGTTAACAATGTGGAACATGAAATAGACCATGCTGAACCTTTTACAGCTGAAAAACTTTTACAGGAGTAAAACTATCAGAAGTAAACAAGAAATTAATTTCTTGTACCCCTGTGATATGAATTGTGCATACAAAGCTTTTGACTATCTGGTAAATCACAGAAAATAATCAGCTCCAAAATATCAGGTCTATGTACCATAAATCAATGCTAACAAGGAGAGCAACTTCAATCAGGTCCCACATCGACCCCTTCACTTTAAGAATTTTTTGGCCTCTGCTATATCCTGCAACAGAAAATACATCAATCGTTCAGATCTCAGCATACAACTGATTATTAGACGTGAGAAAGGGAAAAAAAGGGTTGACAATATAATTTCCCAGAGATAACAAGCATAGTTTGGCCCTTTGGGTAGATTTATAAATTTATATATTGCTCTTGCATATTTTCCTAATTATCTCGTGCTTTAAAGTTATTTTCCCCTCAGCCAACAGTTTAAGAAAATCATGCAAATCGCAGATTTTAATGAACTAAATCACACTTTATTTATTTGTAATATTTTTTAGAACAAACCATCAATAACTTATCCATGTTAATGAAGTCCATCATGTATATACTAATAGTATTGGATGACGAGGTCACTTTAACTTGAGAGCGTATGCATGGTGACACAAATTCGAGGTAGATATTGAGAGTTTGCTATGTAAATTATTCTAATTAAGTTAAAATAATTTATTACTCTCATCATGCATGCAAAGGTTCATCATCAGTTCAATTTTCACTATTTTGAGAACAAAAAAGGTAAAAGCACAAGGTCATGTAGATAAATACGACATAGAAAATTGATATGTGTAAAGCATCACCGATAATTGGTAAAACAAATGCTATGACAACCAATTCTGTCCTCGTATAGATAAATTTGTTTACATCTGCTACATCTCTATGAATGCGATGGCCATGCATTACAAAACTTAACGCTACCATACTCAACAAAATCTGCTATAAAATTAGAAAGGAAGAAGAAAAGCACCAGTTACATCTGCTAGAGTTAAACAAGCTTAGATTCTACATTACAGATCTTAGTAGTTCAGATGATTATGGACATCAATTTCTGTTGCTGAGCATACCATCTAGAACAACAAAATGGTCACAAAATTAGTGTGAAAATTCAAATTAAGAATATGGAATTATGGCCAATAAACAAGCTTATTTTAATTCAAACATTGGCGAATAAAACAAAAAATATATTTTCTGAATATTCATAAGAGCTAATATTTATTTCTTTAAGTACAGTGCTTATTAGTTATTACATTCTTAATTATTCAATAATTTGATTTGGATAAGCTAAAAGTAATATTATATGTAACTACAAGTTTAATCATGCACCAGATTAATCTTAATTATTAGCATCCACAACTTACTCATTTCTGATTTAGAATTTTCAGGAATACTACGTAGAGAGTAAATCGGATTTTGAAATCCAAAGTCTGAGTTTCCTTATAATCATCACCCGCTCAATGACCAGATCAAAATGACTGCTCCTCCATGGTGCACTTTTGCAAATTGTCTCATGCCTCTATTGCAGGAAACAAGCATTACACCAAGTCAGTAGAGGGTTCTCAGTCATTTCAGGAAAACTTCATGATCTTTGAAATGATTAAGAGAATACATGTGCATAAATCATAAAACAATTCTGCACTAATGCAAATAAATTCAATTATAAACTGAAAATAATTGAAACAAACAGCAGAGAGAAGTCAATTTTTAAGTAGAATTGATTCATAATCCTAAACAAAAATCAGAATTATCACGTTCTGCATAAGCAGAGCTTTCTTGAGGACATGTAGGGAACACAATCAAAGGCCAACCCCAACCACTAGAAGACCATAGCATCCAAGAAAAATAACCAAATAAATCGGTAGCTGGAAGAAGTACCAATTCAATATAAGTATCTTATGTGAATAAACTATATAATTAAACAAAACTGTTTGAAACTCACCAACAACGTGTAGCTCCATGGAAGTATTGAAGTCACCAAAAGACCAATCCAGATGGCAGAAATAGTCACTAGCAAGGACAAAATCTTCAAAATGTGCTTCATTCGTTTAAGAGTCAGTCCCTTTTGAAGTCAAAGCTACAAAAGGAAACTAAATATAAAGACGATGGTAAATAATCAGAGAGTGAAATTTAACTGATCCAAGAAAAAAATATCAGCTACTAGATGATAATATTCCCAAAAAGCATAAAAAGAGAGAAAGTTGAGGAAAAAATTGAAGGAGAAGAAGACAAAGGAATTGGCAGAATCACCAGTTTCTAAGTGACATATATTCTGCATACATTATTATTTGCTCATGCCCACTTCATCCTCCTCTCTTCTAGCTTCTTCTGTTTATGCATGAAGATTGTGAGTCTTAGCAAAAGTCTACAACTAAAAAAAATCAATGACATGATAAATGATGTAATTATCGAAACGATAAAAGAGAAAAAGAAATAACTAGAAATTCTGTTAGAAATTAACAGAATTTAAGCTTAGGTATAGACTAATGGATTTGGGCTGATTTTGACGGTAAATTGATCAATATGACAATTTAGGAGTGTCTAGAAATATCATAGATTGAGGGTTTTACTGGTAAAAAGCCAAAAACATGCGCTTTATGCAGTGTGAAACAAGCAATCTAGAAAAAAATAACAATAAAAACAAGAAAAAATGGATAACATGGGGAATTGAAAGGAAAAGTTAAAACCCTTTTCCTCTGATTTTCTTCTGCATTGTGCATGTGTTCGTAAAGAAAAAATTACTATAAGTCCCTAAGCTTATACCTTAATTAAATTTGTTAAGGTGCAACCTTTTGAAACTTAGAAATTAATCAGAGTGCAACAAAAATCTTATTGAGATACAGATTCAAATATCCTCAAGCGCAATGATCACAATCTCTCCTTCGCATCACTGAACCAACCAATTAAAACCAACAAGATTAGGGTTCTTCTCAAAACGATAACATATATATTATATATGGCATTCTCTAGATTGCTACACCGCTCGAACTTCAATGTCAAGCACCTAGGGTCTCCTTAAACCGAAAACAGCATTTAGATATTAATTTTTCACTAAATATTTAGAAAAATAAAACTAACACTTTTCCTTTTATTTAGATATTAAGGTTCTTCTCAAACCAAAAACAGCATCTTCGAGAAACTACGCCAATATCAAGTATGATTACCTTTTGAAATAGAAAAGGGAATCCTTTTAGCTTATTGCAATTAAAAAGAGAGCAACCAACATCAGAATCAGTAAACTTGCAGTCTGGATGAGAGAAATCTTACTTAAGTGGAAAATGAACATGAGCAGCGATGGGGGTTTAAAACTGAGGGTGCCACTAGGGCACATCCCTAACCACAACTCTAACCACACACATTCTCTCATTTGTTACAGTACACCGGGCCTCATATGGAAATTTAAAATCTCATGTGGGGCCCGGTGTACTGTAGCAAATAAGAGAGGGTGTGTAGTTGGAGTTGTGGTTGGGGGTGTGTCCCTATCATTTTCCTAAAACTAATGGTGTAGAAAAGTTAAGATTTACTGAAAATAGGAATTAGTTAGGATTTATTTTCTGCTTTAATTAGTTATGTAAATATCTTCTATATTTAGTTAGTTCCTATTTTACAAGGATTAAAATCCCAAGAATCAAGGAACCACAATTCGGCTCCTAAGGTGTAAAAATGGGGGATTAAGTCCAGTCCCAAATCAATGAGAATAAAATTCAGTTTTTCTCACATTTCCACATGGTATCAGAGCTAAATCTGAAACCCTAATCAGCCTCCCTTCTCTCATTCCAAAATTCAGCACTCATCCTCTCCTCTTCCAATTCCAAAATTCGGCATGACCACCGAAACTCAAGCCTAATCAGACGTCACGTCTAGTCCAAGCCAACCTCTCCCAAACCAGCATGGAAATTCTAAAAATCTTCTCCCTATCACCAGCCATAAATTAAAGGGAAAATTTGCAAAATAGTCCGTTTTTACTAATTATTTAGCAATATAGACCAATTTTCTAAATAATTAGCAAAATAGACCTCTTTTTGGCCAACATGCCAAAAAGAGGTCTATTTTGCAAAACAGCTCAGAAAACATATGGGACTAGCAGTCCCGTATGTTTTAATCACGGATTAGTGAACTCAGAAAATTTCATAAAACATTGAGATGAACTCAGAAAACATACGGGAGTACTAGTCCCATATATTTTCTGAGTCACTAATCTGTAATTAAGTTGGCTCTAAAAATACGGGACTAGTAGTCCCGTATGTTTTCTGAGTTTTGTTTTTCAAAATTGACCTTTTTTTTTCAAAAGAGGTCTATTTTGCTAATTATTTAGCAAAACAGTCTATTTTGCTAAATAATTAGCAAAAATAGACTGTTTTGTAAATTCCACAATTTCCTCCAATGGTCACAGTCCATTATGTTCTTCATATGCGGATGAGGCAAAGATGATCACCTCAGAGGCGCTGTTTCGACTCTCAAGCCTGGTAATCCTGGCTACAAAACCTGGAAATCAGAAAATAGTATGGTGATGGCTTGACTGATTAATTCCATGACCATAGAAATTGGAGAAAATTTTCTACTTTATTCAACTGCTAAAGAAATTTGGGATGCTGCCCGAGATACTTACTCTAGCAGCGACAATACTGCAGAATTATTTGCTATTGAGAGCACACTACACGATCTATGCTAAGGAGATCTATCAGTCACTGCATACTACAACCTGTTGACTAGGTACTGGCAGCAGTTAGATCTGTATGAAGTCCATGAGTGGAGCTGCTTGGAAGACCGGACTAAATACCAGAAAATTGTTGAAACAAAAAGAGTTTTCAAGTTTCTTATGGGACTGAACAAGGACCTGGATGAGGTCCGAGGAATAACTCTCACAACCAAGCCTCTGCCACCAATCAGAGAAATTTTCTCAGAGGTTCATAGAGAAGAAAGCTGAAAGAAAGTCATGATTGAGATAACTCCTTCAAACCCGCAAGTTGATAGATCTGCGCTTGCAGCATGGGGACCTCCATATCACAACTCCAACTCACGGCCAGGAAGGAATCACTCATCATCAAATGAAAGCAGGCCCAGAAGCGGAAGACCCTTGTGCGATCACTGCAATAAACTCGGCCACATCCGAGACACCTGCTGGAAGTTGCACGGAAAACCTGCCAATTGGAAACCAAAACGCATGGCTAAGAAGTATGAAAGTCGTGGTCACTTGGTCTCCACTAATGATCTTCCTCGAGCCTAGATTAATCCATTTAGAAAGGAACAGATGGAGATGCTACAAAAGATGTGTTAAGAGAGAGAAAATCAAAGAGTCTACATTTTCATTCATCCACAAGGGTTTATATAGGAGTACATATGGGTAATAGGGTAATGGGTTAATGGGCCCTGACCCGATAATCAAAATACTAATTCTAATACTCCCCCTCAAGCTGGAGCATATATATCAACCACGCTCAGCTTATTACATAGAATGGAAAACACCTTAGGTAACGTAGCTTTAGTGAGAATGTCAGCTAACTGTTCTGCAGACGGAGTGAACTGAAGAGAGATCACTTTTTTCCCAAGCATCTCTAACAAAATTACAATCAACTTCAATGTGCTTAGTTCTCTCATAAAATACTGGATTCTTTACAATATAGATAGCGGACTGGTTATCACAATGCATAGACATAGGGCCAGGCTGAGTAAAACCAACCTCTGTCAACAGCTTCTGCAACCATATCATCTCACATGCAGTGTGAGCCATAGCTCTGTATTCTGCCTCTGCACTAGATCGAGAAACTATATCTTGTTTCTTGCTCCTCTAAGTAACCAGATTTCCTCCAATAAAGGTACAAAATCCAGAAGTAGATTTTCTATCTCCTATGTCTCCTACATACCCAGCATCAGAAAAGGCAAAGATGTGTAAATATCTATGTTTCTTATACAATAATCATTTTCCAGGACAGCTTTTAACATAAGCTAAAATCCTCAAAGCAGCAGTCCAGTGAACCTCTCTAGGTTTATGCATAAATCTACTCAGTACTCCCACTACAAAGGTAATATCAGGCCTGGTCATAGTAAGATAGATCAACTTTCCAATCATTCTCCTATATTGACATGCATCATCTAGGAGAGGACTATTATCATGCCACAGATCCACATTCACCTCTATTGGAGTGCTTGCTGGCATACACCCCAAAAGACTCATTTCTTCTAACAAGCCCAATACATATTTCCTTTGAGATAGAAGCAGACGGTCCTTTTGATATGCAATCTCAATCCCAAGAAAGTATTTGGGTTTTCCCATATCTTTGGTCACAAAGTGACGTGAAAGGTACTTCTTAGTCTTTGCTAAGGCAGCAAGGTCACTCCCAGTTAGCAGGATATCATCAACATATATTGCCAGAATCACCAAATCAGATTTAGTGCTTTGGATGAAGACTGAGTGATCAGACTGACATCTTTTAAAATCGACATTAGATATAGCAGTACTGAATTTCTCAAACCATGCCCGTGGACTCTGTTTGAGACCATAAATCGCCTTTTTAAGCCTACATACATTATTCTCCCCCTGAGCAACATACCTCGGAGGTTGCTCCATATAAACTTCCTCTTGCAAGTCACCATACAAGAAAGCATTTTTAACATCCAGCTGAAATATGGTCCAGTCCAGATTAATAGCCATAGAGAAAAGTAGGCGAATAAAACTGAGATGGGCAACGGGAGAGAATGTCTCAAGATAGTTGACCCCATAGGTTTGAGTATAACCTTTAGCAACAAGACGAGTTTTGTAGTCGACCCCATAGGTTTGAGTATAACCCTTAGCAACGGGAGAGAATGTTTTCTGAAGTATGGAATTGACTCAAAAAGGTAACATCTTCGGACACAAAATACTTCCTGGTGGATGGATTATAACACCGGATAACCTTTTTGAGTGCGCAAGTATCCTACAAAGACACACTTAATAGATTAGGGAGACAATTTATCTAGTCCTGGAGACAAATCCTGAACAAAATAGGTACAACTAAAAACACGAGGAACCACAGAAAATGTTTGTTTATCAGGATAAAGACATATGAATGGTATTTTACCATTAAGAACAAAAGAGGGCATCCTATTGATAAGGAAACATGCACTTGGAACAGCATCAGACCACAAATACTTTGGAAATTCTGTTAGCCCTTTTTGTTTTGATGATGTTTTACAACCACCATTATCGGTACTAATTGCTTATTGAGTGATAATACAGTTAATATACATATCAAGCATGTTAGTGCCACTTATGGAGGATTGAATGGAATATGCGCTACAACGATGATATCCAAAGGAGGAGGAGGTATAGTGATGAAGCAACGTTTACTCAAGAACACAAAATTTAATTAAAAGCTTCATCCAACTCAAGTTATATCAAGACTCAAGAATTGTATTCTCGTGAGGATATTAGCTAGGTTTTATTTTCTCTCTAGTGCTAGAATATAGGCAAATAGTTTAGATTACATCTAAAGCTATTGGGATACCAACACACACGTTTTCATATTTATAGTTTTGAACGTATTTCACAAAATACTATTTTTCACAAGTATGAGGACCTATCTGCAAAATTCTTTTTTCAAACAGTTTGTTTTTAGTATTAAAAATATTTTACAAAGTTTCACAATTTTCAAAAGTCAAATGAATATTTTACAAATACTTTTAGTGAGTCAAAAATCAGTTTTTGAGTGTATCAGATTGCAGTCGACCGCCACGGTCGACCGTGCCTGAGCTCACTCGTCAGTGGGCAGCAGAAACTTTCACGGTCGACCATCGCGGTCGACCGTGAGCTCAAAATTTCCCACGGTCGACCACCACGGTCGACCACGAAAGTCTCTGGACTTTTGGTGAGTTTCAGAGGTACCTCGCGCCGCCGCTTGTTTTAAACGGGCATATGGTATAGATCTTCAGCGCTGATTTCACACAATCTCAGCGATGTTTTGTTTCCAGGTTTTGGGGGATTGGGTATGAGTTTCAAACAGCTGTGATTTTCTATTTAAACCTATCCTCTTCTTCTTCCTCATTGTCCCAGCTCTTTCAAAAATATTTCAGAGAATGTTTTTTTACAGAGCTCAAATTTTCAAACATGTTCTTTCTGAGTTTTTGTGTTTCACATCCCAGCTTCAGTGTGATCTTCTCTTTGCCATAAGGACATTGTAAAGAGAGAGTTCTTATACCATTTCTACTATTTTGAGAGCTTGATCTTGTGTAGATCAATTGTGTGGGAGTGTGATCTAGTGAGATCAACTGTGTAGTGTGAGATCGTGAGGGGATCGTTGTGTAGAAGAAGTTCCGGCTTTTAAACCAGGTTGTGTAGTGGATTTCTCCTCAGGAGTGGAGAGCGGGGAAGTAGGTCAGCGGACCGAACCTCATTAACACATCGCGCGTCACAGGATAACGATTCCTAACTTTATCTCCTCTATATTGATTGTTTTTAGATATTGTGTTTTGCTTTTCCTAATTTTATTGCTCTATTATAGCCTTGTGTCCCTAATCACCCCCCCTCTAGGGTCCAACAATTGATATTAGAGCTTGGTCTCTATATTAGTTTTTGGTTTAATCACCTTAGAGAAAAGATCTTATGGAGGCTTCAATGAATGTGCACATGTTAGAGGGACAATCCACCACTAGACCACCACTCTTCACTGGTAGTAATTTTCCTTATTGGAAGGCTAGGATGAGGATTTACCTTCGTTGCATTGATCTTGATATCCTAAAACTCATAGAAAAGAAATATGTAGAAAAGCCCAAAGTCGGGACTATGACCGATGGAGAAAGGCACCAAGCCAATCTCAATGCAAAGGCTATGAATGCCTTAATTTGCGGTCTTTCCCCCAATGAGTATAATAGGGTTTCCACGTGTGCAACCGCATACGAAATATGGGTAAAATTATGTATTACACATGAAGAAACCTCACAAGTTAAGGAATCCAAGATAGTTATTTCAAATGCTTCCAAATGAATCAATTGATGCTATGTTTTCTCGCTTCACTAACATTATCAATGAATTGCATGGTCTTGACAAGAAATTGACTATTCAAGAGACGAACTACAAGATTCTTCGTTCATTGACTCTGATGTGGGAACCCAAGGCGACTGCGATAGAAGAAGCTCATGACCTTACCACTTTACCTCTTAATGGCTTCATCGGCAAACTCAAGGTTCATGAGAAGAAGCTCAAGGGAAAGGAGAAGGAAGAAGTGCCCTCACGGGAAGTTGAGGAGCCGTCACCAAAATTGAAGACCATAGCTCTCAAAGGAGCTAGTGATAACTCCTCTTCGTCATCGGATAGTGAAGTTGATTTTTCTAGAGAAGTGGCTCATCTCTCTAGAAGAATTTCTAGACTCATAAAAATGAACAAGAAATTTAACCCCCGATCTAATAATAAATTTTCTTCACGTGTAGGAAAATGTTTCGAATGCAATGAACCGGGCCACATCGCTAAGGATTGCCCCAAGCTCAAGGAGAAGTACATGAAGTACAAGAAGAAGAAGGCTATGTATGCCGGATGGGAGGAATCCGAACCAAGTGATTCGGATAGTAATGAAGAATGAGCTAAACTTGCTCTTCATGATCCCAACATTTGTTTCATGGCTCTTGAACATGAGGTAATATCCGACACCGAGAGTGAATCATTTTACATGCAATGTGATCTAGCTACAGCTTTAGAATAATTGAACATTGAATTTAAAAGAATGTTAAAATAATTTTCTTCTTTTAAAAAATTACATGCTTCCTGTGATGTCAAACTAGAACAACTAGAAACCTCTCTTGCACTAAAAGATGAATTACTAGGAGATCTCGATTTTGAGAATAAGCAATTAAGATCCAAAATTAAAAGACTAGAAATTGAGAGTGGTAGGATTAGACCCACTCATGCTTATGCTAATCATCATCACCATGGTAGAAATAGATTTCATAGATATCATGCTCAAACACACAAGAGAAATTTTGTGTGCACATATTGTATGAAACATGGTCATATTTCTACTCATTGTAGGATCAAAGATAATCATGATTTCTATGGCATGACATGGGTACCCAAAGGTACCAAGTTTACTAACCATCAAGGACCCAAGATTTGGGTACCTAAAGTTACTACATCTTCATCTTTTGTAGGGAACATCACGACCACTATGTAGAGAGATATGGTACCTTGATAGTGGTTGCTCACATCATATGACGAGCAACAAAGAGCTATTTGTAACCCTATCAAGGATTGAAGGAGGTAGCGTCTCCTTCGGTGGTGGTGAGAAAGGTAAAATCATTGGTATAGGTTCTATTAGTAAGAAACCTTCACCCGTTATAGAAGATGTTTATTTGGTAAATGGATTGAATCATAATCTTCTTAGCATTAGCTAATTGAGTGATAAAGGTTTTGATATTTCCTTTAAACCGGACAAATGCATTATTAGTATGAATGGAAAAATTATTTTTGTTGCTAATCGCAAGTCTAATGTGTATATTTTTGAGATGAATGAATTAGTAAATCAAGATGTGAAGTGCCTTGCGGTAATTGATGAAAACCCTTGGATTTGGCATAAGAGGCTTGGACATGCAAACATGGAATTGATATCAAAATTGTCCAAGAGAAATCTTGTAAAAGGGTTACCTAACTTGCACTTCATCAAAGATACCATATGTGAAGATTATGCCAAAGGTAAACAAACAAAATCTTCCTTCAAATCCATCAATCAGGTATCGACTTCTAAACCTTTGCAATCACTTCATCTTAATTTATTTGGTCCTATGCGTGTTACCTCTCTTGGAGGCAAACACTATGTATTTGTGATTATTGATGATTTTTCTTATTTTACATGGACAATATTTCTTGCAAATAAAAATGATTGTTTTGAAGAATTTTCTAATCATGTCAAAAGAATTGAAAATGAAAAAGATTTGAAAGTTGTTAAAATAAGAAGTGATCATGGAGGTGAATTTCAAAATAATTTTTTCTATGAATTTTGTGCTCATCATGGTATAACTCACATGTTTTCCGCTCTTAGAACACCACAACAAAATAGTGTTGTTGAACGAAAAATTCGCACCATACAAGAGATGGCACGTACTATGCTAAATTCCTTTGATTTGCCAAAATATTTTTGGGTGGAAGCCGTCAATACGGCTTGCCATGTTTTAAATCGTGTTTTAATTAGACCAAAACTCAAAAAAACTCCCTATGAACTATTTTATGGAAAAACTCCTTTTATTGGTTATTTTCATATCTTTGGTTGTAAATGTTTTATTTTAAATACAAAAGATCATCATGACAAATTTGATTCTAAAATTGATGTTAGTATTTTCTTAGGATATGCATCTCGAAGTAAGGCTTATAGAGTCTTCAACAAACGAACTCTCGTTGTTGAAGAATCTATAAATGTTACTTTTGATTAGACTAATGTTGGTTCTCAAGTTGTTTTACCTAGGAAAGATGACGATGATGATGTTGAGGGAGGATTGGACTTTTTACAAATCAATGATACTCCTTCTATAGAAGCTCAAAAGGATGTAGATAGCACCAATGCTCAAGAACAAGTTGAACCACTGGCTATGCATGAAGAATTAAACAATTTTCAAAGAAATGAAGTTTGGAAGTTAGTTCCTAGACCTAACAATGCTAGTGTTATTGGTACTAAATGGGTTTTTAGAAACAAACTTGATGAACATGGCATTGTTACTAGAAATAAAGCTCGTTTGGTTGCCTAAGGATACAATCAAGAGGAGGGCATAGACTATGACGAAACCTTTGCACCGGTTGTAAGGTTGGAATCTATTAGGATGTTTTTGGCATTTGCTAGCTTTAAAATTTTCAAATTATTTCAAATGGATATTAAAAGTGCATTTTTAAATGGTTTTATAGAAGAGAAAGTATATGTTGAGTAACGCCCCGGTTTCATAGATCATGCTTCTGCTAATCATGTTTACCGGGTTCAAAAAGTTTTATATGGGTTGAAACAAGCTCTTAGAGCTTGGTATGCTCACCTCTCTAGTTTTCTTGTTGAAAATAGTTTTTTTAAAAAGAACATTTGATAACACTTTTTTTGTGAGAAAAAGGAAAAATGATTTCATTTTAGTTCAAATATATGTTGATGATATCATTTTCGGTGCTACTAATGAATCTTTGTGCAAGGAATTTTTTAAAGTTATGCAAGATCATTTTGAGATGAGTATGATGGGAGAGCTTACATTCTTTCTCGGGCTCCAAGTCAAGCAAACTAAGGATGGGATATTCATTTCTCAAAGCAAGTATACTAAGGAATTGGTGAAGAAATTCAATTTGGGGAATTCTAAGCATGCGCCTACTCCCATGAGTACAAGTGTCAAGCTTGATGCGGATGAGAGTGGTGAAGATGTGGACCAAAAACTATACCGAGGTATGATAGGTAGTCTTCTTTATCTCACCGCTAGTAGACCCGATATTATATTTAGTGTGTGTGCATGTGCACGTTTTCAAGCTTCTCCTAAAGCATCTCATTTAATTACGGTTAAAAGAATCATTAAGTATATTAATGGAACTTTTAATCTTGGTTTATTTTATCCAAAGAGCACCTCTTTTGATTTATATGGTTTTTGTGATGCCGACATTGCCGGATGTAAGGTAGATCGCAAGAGTATGAGTGGAACATGCTAGTTATTAGGAAATTCACTTGTTTCTTGGGCTTCCAAGAAACAAAATTGCGTTGTATTGTCCACTACAGAAACGGAATATATTACCGCCGGCTTATGTTGTGCCCAAGTTTTGTGGATGAAACAAAGCTTAGTTGACTATGATTTGAATTTTTAAAATATAAAAACCTTTTGTGATAACACTAGTGCTATTAATATTTCCAAAAATTCGGTTTTGTATTCTAGAACCAAGCATATTGATGTGCGCCATCATTTCTTACGTGATCATGTAGAGAGACAAGATGTATCCCTAGTATTTGTTGACACAATATCTCAATTAGCGGATATATTTACTAAGCCTCTTGGTGAAGATAATTTTTGTCGCATAAGAAATGGCTTGGGCTTATGTAATATGTAAAAGTTCTATTTGTTTGCTTGTTTAGTTGTATTTTGCATGCATTTCTCTTTCCCCATTTTTGATGGTGACAAATGGGGAGAGAAATCTCCTCATTTATTGCATATATTTAGGGGGAGCTCATAGATAGGGGGAGCACCTATCTATAAGCTATATTTATTTTTGCTCTTATATAATGGTTGGTTGTCATCATCAAAAAGGGGGAGATTGTTAGCCTTTTTTGTTTTGATGATGTTTTACAATCACCATTATCGGTACTAATTGCTTATTGAGTGATAATACAGTTAATATACATATCAAGCATGTTAGTACCACTTATGGAGGATTGGATGGAATATGCGCTACAACGATGATATCCAAAGGAGGAGGAGGCATAGTGATGAAGCAACGTTTACTTAAGAACACAAAATTCAATTAAAAGCTTCATCCAACTCAAGTTATATCAAGACTCAAGAATTGTATTCTCGTGAGGATATTAGCTAGGTTTTATTTTCTCTCTAGTGCTAGAATGTAGGCAAATAGTTTAGATTACATCTGAAGCTATTGGGATACCAACACACACGTTTTTATATTTATAGTTTTGAACGTATTTCACAAAATACTATTTTTTACAAGTATGAGGACCTATTCACAAAATTCCTTTTCCAAACAATTTGTTTTTAGTATTAAAAATATTTTACAAAGTTTCACAATTTTCAAAAGTCAAATGAATATTTTACAAATACTTTTAGTGAGTCAAAAATCAGTTTTTGAGTGTATCAGATTGCGGTCGACTGCCACGGTCGACCGCGCCTGAGCTCACTCGTCAGTGGGCAGCAGAAACTTTCACGGTCGACCACCGTGGTCGACCGTGAGCTCAAAATTTCCCACGGTCGACCGCAAAAGTTTCTGGACTTTTGGTGAGTTTCTGAGGTGCCTCGCGGTCGACCGCGAAAAAGTCACGGTCGATCGCCGCTTGTTTTAAATGATCATATGGTATAGATCTTCAGCGCCGATTTCACACGATCTCAGCGCTGTTCTGTTTCTAGGTTTTGGGGGATTGGGTATGGGTTTCAAACAGCTGTGATTTTCTATTTAAACATATCCTCTTCTTCTTCCTCATTGTCCCAGCTCTTTCAAAAATATTTCAGAGAACGTTTTTTACAGAGCTCAAATTTTCAAACCTGTTCTTTCTGAGTTTTTGTGTTTCACATCCCAGCTTCAGTGTGATCTTCTCTTTACCATAAGGACATTGTAAAGAGAGGGTTCTTACACCATTTCTACTATTTTGAGAACTTGATCTTGTGTAGATCAATTGTGTGGGAGTGTGATCTAGTGAGATCAACTGTGTAGTGTGAGATCGTGAGGGGATCGTTGTGTAGAAGAAGTTCCGGCTTCCAAACCGGGTTGTGTAGTGGATTTCTCCTCGGGAGTGGAGAGCGGGGACGTAGGTCAGCGGACCGAACCTCGTTAACACATCGTGCGTCACAGGATAACGATTTCTAACTCTATCTCCTATATATTGATTGTTTTTAGATATTGTGTTTTGCTTGTCCTAATTTTATTGCTCTATTATAGCCTTGTGTCCCTAATCACCCCCCCCCCTCTAGGGTCCAACACATTCATATGTATCATCACGGTTCGAGTAACATCTAAAATGTGTCTTTGCTTCTTCTCATCAACTCCATTTTTTGTGAAGTGTAAGAGCATAAAGTTTGATGGAGAATACCCATATTTGCACAAAAATAAGAGATATCATTTTTCATGTATTCCAAGGTATTATCGGTACAAAGGATACGAATAGAGGTGGAAAACTGATTTATGATTTCATTGTAAAATATTTTGAAAACAGATGAAACCTCAGATCTCTCTTTTAAAAGATAAAACCAAGTCATGTGAGAGAAGTTATCAACAAATATAATGAAATATCTATAACCTCTTACGGAAGGTATACGACAAGGACCCTAAATGTCAGAATGGACTAACTCAAATGGAGAACTACTACGTTTATCAACAAGACTCTGATAAGTAGCACAATGGTGCTTACCCAGTTCACAAGACTCACAACCTAAAGAAGAGACAGAAGACTCAATATAAATGACTGACCGAAGTTTTGATAACAATGGATGACCAAGGCGTTGATGACATAGTAAAGAATGATGAGACTTTTCTGCAACAAGATCAGTAGTGGGTGTATTGTCATCCAAATAGTACATGCATCCTCTCTCATGTCCCAAACTAATCTTTATCCCACCTGCTAGGTTCTGAAAAACACAATGAGAAGGAAAAAAATGCAAATTTATAGTTGTGTTTTGTGAACTGACTGATGGACAATAAACTAACAGGGAACTTTAGAAGATATAAAACATCAGTAAGAGTCAGCGATGAAGTAGCATGGACTACTCCATCACCAAGAACTGAAGAGTATGTCCCATCAGAGATTCGAACCGATGGAAACTTGTCAGAAAGGTTTAAGAAAACAAAATGGTCCTTTATACCTGTCATATGAGAAGAGGTGCCAGAATCTAATATCCATGGTCTATGAGGAGAGGAAATATAGGAATCCATACATGAAGAGGATGAATGAGTAGCAGAATAACTGTGCTGAGAGAGATCGAGTTGACGCAACCGGTCAAATTCAGCCTGAGAAATTTGAACTATGGAGGAAGCAGAAGTAGTAGTGGTAGGAGAAGCAGCTGAGGTAGTATCAGCTATCTGGGCCCATGCAGGACGACCAAACTTTTCCCAGCACTTCTGAGATATATGATTAGTTCTTCTACAATGGTGGCATTGACGCAGATTCCTATCTGAGTCAGTTTGTCTTCCACCAAAAGAGCCTCGTCCTCCCCTTATGTCACGGTCACGTCCACGACCACGACCTCGACATCTGGCACGTCTGGAGAACATAGCAGACTGGTCAAGAGACAGAGTAAACGTTGAGGCAGCAATATCTCCAATAGTTATCTGCATAACTCTTGAGAAAGTAGCAGTCAAAGAAGGAATAATATCTCCTCCTAGTATCTGGCCCCGCACTTGAGACTGTAAAGTGGGACTCAGACCCGACAAGAACTTAGACACTGCAAGGTCCCTACGATATCCTAACAGTGTTGGTGCATCCGTAACGACGGGCTGATGTATCTCTAATTCATCGATCAGACTTTTCAGCTCACTAAAGTATTCAGGTACAGAGCTATAGCCCTATTGAAGAGAGAAAAGACGTTCATACAATTCGAACACACGGGATGTATTTTTCTCATTCTCGTACATAATTTTTAAATTTTCCCACATCTCCTTAGCAGTGTTCAAGAACATGACACTACTACTGATCTGGGCTTCCATGCTATTAAGGAGCCAAGTCATCACACAACAGTCAGCATAGATCCATGCGGGATACGTAGGATCAGTAGAAGCAGGAGGAGGGGCCAGAAGATGAGCTAATTTGTTCTGAGCTCCAATGAAGATGCGAAAGGCCTGAGCCCAAAGAAGATAGTTTGTAACATTTAACTTCACTGTGGTTCCCAATACGACTTTGGGTGTAGAGATCTCAGCAATAGTAGGGGTAGTAGTAGCAACAGAAGGTATATCAGATCCTGTCATTGTTACAGAACAAGATACAGTAGCAGGAGGATCACAATCTTTTTGTATAAAACCCGAAGGTTTAAAACAGAAACCCGAGGGTTAGAATAGAACCCGAATGTTAGAATAAAAAAGAAACCAAAGGTCGGGTTAGAACCCGAGGGTCAGTTTTCAGGAACCCGAAGGTTAGTGTTTATAAACCCGAAGGTCATAGAATCCAAGAGATTTTTTTATGTTGTTTTCTTTTTTTTGTTTTTTAAAATTTGTGTACACTTTTCCACCCTCATCAAAGGCCCAACAACAAGGACCCAAATACAAACAACAACCAGGCCCAACAACAAAGGCCCAAATACAAACAGGAAAAGAAAAATAAAGTGAAAACAACAACAGCAAAAAAAAGGCAGCAACCAGGCCCAAACTCAAACAGCAAAAATAGAGAAAAAGGAGCTCCGCAGGATGATGGCGACCTCCTTGAGGATCTTCTTGTTGGTGTGCAAGTCGAGGGTCATGCACGAGTAGTAGCGCTCGATGACTTGGTGGGAGGATTTCGTGTTGGCCTTTTTGTTTTGATGATGTTTAACAAATAATTTACCATTAATGTTGTTTGTCTAATGTTTGTGCTTATCTATTTATTATAGACAAACAACATGTTGGAGGATAAATGGAATTGCACATTCACGATCATATCCAATGGAGGTTGGCGGATTTGTGGAGTGAAGCCTACGCAATTCAAAGTTAAAGATTTAAGTTCAAGCTTCATCCGTAAAGTGTACCAAGTCAAGCTCATCGAAGATCTATCAAGCTTGGGTATATTTAGTTTAGGTTTTATATTATGTGCATTAGTACTTTAAGCTCAATCATATATACACACACACATTTAGTTTTTATATATATAGTTATATATATACACAAGTTTTGGTTTATGGACTTAACAATCATTGTATACATATTTCATTAAGTTTATAAAATTATTTCATAGGGTTTCAAAACATTGTTTATGTCAAAACATCAAATTTCATGTATATCACATTTTTATGTTTTGGACACACTTGCAAAATACATGAGTTTTCACACATGGGAAATTCAATTTAAGAAATTCTTTTTCTAACATGTTCAATTTCATGTTTATAAATGTTTTCCAAAGTTTTATCAAATTTTGAATTAATTTGTTATGATTATTAGAATTTACAAAATCAAGTTTTTAATAAGCTCATGTTCGTGTACATATTCGTGCATGTTTTTGCAAAACAGATATGTTTTCACAATTGAGAAATGCAATTTAAGAAATTTCTTTGTTTACATGTTTATCTTCATATATACAAATATTTTCCCAAGTTTTACTAATTTTGGAGTTATTTTGTTATTTTTAATTGAATTTACAAAACTAAGTTTTTAGCAGTTTTTTTAGAAACTGTATATCTGTGTTCAAACAGTTATTTCTCTCAACTGGGAAATGATATTTCATAAATTCTTTCTCTAACATGTTTATCTACATGTCTATAATCTTTTTGCAAAATTTTATTATTTTTATAGTTGATTTACTATTTTGAATTGGTTTTATAAAATCAGATACATAAAATTCCAGAATCTGTCAAAATCAGAAATTGTCCGTGAACAGTGCGGTAGACCGCTACAGTCGACCATGCTATAGTGTGGTTGACCACCACAGTCGATCGTCTGCAATCCAGAGAGCAGTTTTGTAATTTTATTTTACCGTTTCACAGTAACGGTAACTTGCTGATTTTTGTTTTTTAGTGGGTTTTTGGGGTTGTTTTCTTCTTCCCTATAAGTACCCCTTTGCCATAACTATTATCTATGATCAAGAGATGTTTTAAATAAGTTTTTACAAGGGTTTAAGTTTGTTTAAGTGTTTATTTACAAAATTGGGTTTGTGAAGATTGTTTCACAAGAAGAGGAGATCAACTTGGGTTTGAGCTTTCAATTTCACATCTCCATCTCTCTTGTTCTAGAGAAGTTTTTCTAAACTCAATTCTAGCTTTGCATTTATATTTTTCATTGATTATTATCTTCATTAAGCCAGATTTATATTGAGTTTACATTTGATTTTGTTGTTTCTCATTGTTTGCACACACAACCATTGAGCTTTAGTATTTTACACATATTATATATTTGGGTTATGGGGAGTGTATCATTGAGAGTGAGCTACATTGTGTTCTCATTCATTATAAAGAAGAAAACATTGTATTTGAACTTATATTGTGAGTATCACTTGTAATACATTTGTACACCGAGAGTTGTGTGTGGTGAGAGACGGGGTTGAATGCAATAGGAGTGACGTCGGTTGACGAACCTAGGGAGAGGTTGCATCCGAGCACTTGAGGAGGAGAATACAGACTAGGTTAATACTTAGAGGGTGTAGAGTATGATTGCAAGTGTGTAGTTATAAAGTTTTCGGTTAGCTAGAAAACCGAGTGTGAGGTATAAACGTTATTCGTGTAAGCATAGAAAACCCAGTTGTGATAGTGGAGATCTCCTCGAAGTAAGGAGCGGAGACGTAGGTCAAGTGGTTAGACCGAACTCCGTGATCATATTGTTTTGTTTGTGATTGCATTGGCGTACCTATCATTGTATTCATATCTTATATCGCCTTTGTGTATTGCTCTTCATATCGACCTATCACATTTGTAGATTGTTTATTTTCCCTTGTATTAGTTTATATATCCTTACATATAATTCACCATATATCTCATTGCTACGATATTACTCTTTTGTTATATTGGTCATTCTTGCTTATAACATATTGTATATCTATCTTGTAAGAATAACTTATTAATTAGTTTTAATTGGTATAAAATCAGATTAGATTAGTATAAGATCCTAATCACTCCCTCTAGGATCTAACAATTGGTATCAGAGCTTGGTGCTCTTTGATTTAAGGTCTAATCGCCTTGAGTTAAAGATCCAAGTTATTGTTTTGTGCTAATCTAGTTATGATTGCATTTGTCTTGCTTGCACATATATATTTTTATTCATGGACATGAATTGTGCACCTTTGTTAGGTTATGAATTAAATGTTGCTCCTAAATTCATTAATTTTACCTATGCA
This sequence comes from Asparagus officinalis, assembly GCF_001876935.1. Lineage (NCBI taxonomy): Eukaryota > Viridiplantae > Streptophyta > Magnoliopsida > Asparagales > Asparagaceae > Asparagus > Asparagus officinalis. The sequence goes on along the minus strand of NC_033799.1, from coordinate 72,112,143 downwards.
CAATAGGCTTCTAGATTTAAACTATTTGTGCAATCTAAAAATATTGATTTATGAGAAATTATTGATAATACTTATATTGTACCCACTATGGAGAAATCCAAGTGGAGTAAAAATGATAAAAGATTGTTTACCATGAACAAGATTATGTTAGAATATATGCTTAATTCACTTGAGTCTTCTATTTCTAACAAGCTTGCTCATTTTGATAGTGCTTACAAATTATGGATATTCATAGAAGCACATCATGGTAACTTGGAGGAGATCCAAAGGATTCCGACGGATTCTTCCTCAAGTAATATTGGAGCTTCATCATGCACACGGTCACTACGCGTTAGCCCTAGTGTGGTATGTGGTTCCGAACCCGATAATAATTTATCTAGTGATGAACTTGCTCGTGCTAGTGAAAAATTATTACATGCCTATAACAAATTGCATAAAGATTTTGTTGATTTAGAAAGCAAGCATGTTGCATTAAAATCCGATCATGAGAAGTTAGCTTCCAAATTTGATATCATTACTCAAGAAAATAATGCTCTTAAAGTAAATAATGATATGTTAAATTTGGAAAATAATAATTTAAAATTGGATATTGCTAACTTGACTCATGATAAAAATAATGCTATGTTAGAAGTTGAGAACATAAAAAATGATACTACTTCTTTTATAAATGACTATTTATGTTCTACTTCTAATAAAAGTGCGTATGTGCCTAATAATAAAGATTTGAATCTTGTGAATAAACGTATTTCATCTTTAGATTCAACTTTGAGAATATGCATTGATAACCATAAGAAGCTTATGAATATGTGTGCCAAGTCTAGTGCAAACAAGTCATCATCCACTCATTATGCACACATATATAGCAAAGTTTACAAGTGCTCTATTTGCGGCCATAAAGGCCATATAACTAAATTTTTCTATGATGCTGTTTGTGGAGAAAATTTTGCAGTAAAAGAAATGAAGGAAAATTTAATTTGTATTCCTTTAATCTCAGTTACAATTGGATTTCCTGATTACAAAAGAGAGAAGAATGAATTTTAATCCTCTTTTTTGTTTAATTCTGGGTTCTTCACGGTGACGATGGAGTGCCTCTCTCGAATGCTCGCGTCGAGTTTGCTCTCCATTGACGATCCGAACGTCTTGATTTACTGGAATGTGGTCTTCTCCTCATGATTTGACATTATGGAGAATTTGCGTGGCAAGTTTTAGAACTCTGGACGAGTTGATAACTCTGAACGAGTTTGAAACTCTATGAAAGAGTTGATTTGAACCAAAAGTCGGTTATAGTCAAGAATGAGCTCCTTGTTGCTGATCTCCAAAGCTTCATCCGAAGGATGAAGGATCTTCTTTGCTGCCAAGCCCAAGGATGAAAAAGAAGGTTGAATCCAAGAGCCAAATCTCCAGCCCAAAAAATTCCACCACAACTCAATTGAGTTTCCCACTATTTATAGGGGATTAAGGAGTATAACCGTCCCCTTAATTTGCTCCTAAGTGGGGCTGAACGGGGTGTAACCGCCCCCTTAAATAGCTCCCTAAATCGTGGGGAAAACGGTTTAGAAACCGTTCAGTTCATGCTTTGAACGAGTCAAACGCTAAAAAATAGCGTTCAGGGCCCGAACTCTGCGTTTTTAGATTAAAAACGCAGAGTTGGGCCTATTTTGGTGGCTGAACGCACAGGTCGCGCTACGTTGTAAATCTGAAACACAGAGTTAGGACGCAGAGATGACCTCTGTGTTTTAGACCTGAGACGCAGAGTTGGGACGCAGAGATGAACTTTACGCTTTAGACCTGAGATGCAGAGTTGGGACGCAGAGATGAACTCTGCGATTTGGACCTGAGATGCAGAGTTGGGCTCTGCATGAACTCTGCATTTTGGACCTGAGACGTAGAGTTGGGCTCTGCATGAACTCTGTGTTTTGAGTCCACGAACTCTGCGTTTTGACTCTGGAATGTAGCCACGACCTCTGCGGTTTGAATCTCAAATGCGGTCACGATCTCTGCGTTTTGAGTTTAGAACGCGGGCATGACCTCTGCGTTTCGAATCTCAAATGCGGTCATGACCTCTGCATTTTGAGTTTAGAACGCGGACATGACCTCTGCGTTTTGAATATTAGATGTAGAGATGAGCCTCAGTCGGGCTCAGCGGGCTTCAGGCAGTCCAATGTTCAGGCAAAGTGCAGTCTCACAGACGGACTTCAGAACATAACTTGCTGCGAAGAACATGTCATAACTTTCAAACCGTAAGTCGGAATGGGACGAATTATATATAAAAATCGGCTATCTTGACGAGACGGAGCCGACCAAACAACAAATTCCTTTGTCAAATTCCTTCCGGTTTGCTTCCTCCATTTCACCAAATTCCTTCCGGTTTGAGAGATATCTACGTTTTAATATGAAGAGACAGTCAATTTGTAGTCTCTTTTGCTAGAGCGTTGCAAATATCGTTATCTTGTAACCTTCGTCTTGGCTCCTTGAAAATATAAGACCCATCAGATCGTAACTCTCGATGTTGATTGTGAAGGCTGTTGAATTAGAGCTTTCATTGGTTGTTATGAAGGTCGTCAGATTGTAACCTTCTGGAAGTCGTCGAATTGTAACTTCTATCATAGGTGTTTGATGGAGATCAGCTATCTGTTGTGATTTTTAGATAGCCTACAGATGCACACAAACATAAAAATGCCAATGCTCCTTGTGCATCTCATCAAGTTTCTTCATCACATGTACACACACATGCACCCATTGTTCATCATAAACATGCACATGTGTATAGATGTGATCATTGTTATCGTTTTGGTCATTTGGCTGAATATTGTTTTGATTTGAAAAAGAAATCTCATTTGTTTAATGCTTCTAGTAGACCACAAACTTTTAAATGTGATGTTTGTGGTAGGTTTGGACATCTTGCTAAATTTTGTTTTGATATGCAAAAAGGTTCTAAGTTGCAATATGTTCCAAATAGATCATTATTTAAAAATATTTCTCATTTGCAAAATATTTGTAAAAGACAATCTTTATTTGCAAATGATTCCCGTGCACGAGCTAATAGTCCACAAAAATAAATGGATCTCTTTCATTGCACAAATTACAATCAAAATGGTCATTTGAGTGATTATTACTTTGACCGTGTTAGTACACCACATGTGCCCAAGAGGGTTCATAACCCCAAGGTTTTGAGCTTTATTGATAGGGGTCATGTCCCTAAATAATCCAACACCAAGAAAACTTGGGTGCCAAAATAATATTTAAACCAAGAATTTTAGTGTTTTTATTTTTATTTTTCTTGGTTTTTGAAAATTATACTTTAAATTTTTGAACATGAAAACAATTCTTTTTATTGATCAAATTTTTTTGTTTTCATGGTTATCGGTTTTGTTTTGATGAGAGGTTTGTATTTATATAACCCACCGGATTTATTAGGTATTTATTCCCAAATCTTATTTACCGGGTACTAAATATCCTTATATGGGTTGGAGTAAGCTCAAGAGCTTGATATATTGTTGCCTCGCTTGCATTTTGTCAAAAATTTTATTTTGACAAAAAATTTATTTTGATTTATTGCTTTGATTTCATTATATAAGCACAAATAGATGATTTATATTTCAAATATGCTTTATAATGTATTCTTTATGCGGTTTGATCAAGTTTTACAAAAAAAATTTCCATTATTGATCAAACGTTATTTTTGGGCTTAAAATTTGATTTATGATTTCATTTGGTTAATTTGTTTTCATTTGAAAACTTTTTGCATGATTCTCATGTTGCTCTTCTTTTGATTTCATAAATCTATTTTTTACACTATGTTTTTATAATTGTGTAATGAGACACTTCTTTCATAAATGATATATCTATATGTGTCCTCATTATCCTCTTGTATGTGAGTAATATTTAGCATATTTTTCATCTATACTTGCTCACATGTTTTGCCTTGGTCTTTACTTCATACACTCCATATGGCATTTTGATAGGGGGAGCAATCCCTATATTTTTATACTCACACATGCTTATTTGTAGGGGGAGCTTTTACTCTCTTCATTCTTTTGTTTTCCTTTTTTTAATGTTGTCAAAGGGGGAGAAATATTGTGAGTATATCTTGTTTTGGTTATATGCATGATAATTCTAATTTACATATTAACTTCCTTTCATGCATATACCCTTTTTGTAAATTGTTTGTCATCATTAAAAAGGGGGAGATTGTTGGCCTCTTTGTTTTGATGATGTTTGACAAACAATTTACCACTAAGGTTGTTTGTCTAGTGTTTGTGCTTATCTATTTATTGTAGACAAACAACATGTTAGAGGATGGATGGAATTGCACATTCACGATCATATCCAATGGAGGTTAACAGAATTATGGAGTGAAGCCTACCCAATTCAAAGTTAAAAATTCAAGTTCAAGCTTTATCGGCAAAGTGTACCAAGTCAAGCTCATCGAAGATCTATCAAGCTTGGGTATATTTAGTTTAGGTTTTATATTATGTGTGTTAGTACTTTAATCTCAATCATATATACACACATATTTGGTTTATATATATATAGTTATATATATACACAAGTTTTGGTTTATAGACTTAACAATCATTGTATACATATTTCATTAAGTCCATAAAATTATTTCATAGGGTTTCAAAACATTGTTTATGTCAAAACTTCAAATTTCATGTATATCACATTTTCATGTTTTGGGCACACTTGCAAAATATATGAGTTTTCACAAATGGAAAATTCAATTTGAGAAATTCTTTTTCTAAAATGTTCAATTTCATATTTATAAATATTTCCCAAAGTGTTATCAATTTTGGAATTAATTTGTTATGATTATTTGAATTTACAAAATCAAGTTTTTAATAAGCTCATGTTCGTGCACATGTTCGTGCATGTTTTTGCAAAATAGATACGTTTTCACAATTAGGAAATGTGATTTGAAAAAATTCTTTGTTTACATGTTTATCTTCATATATAAAAACATTTGCCCAAGTTTTACTAATTTTAGAGTTGTTTTGTTATTTTCAATTGAATTTACAAAACCAAGTTTTCAGCAGTTTTTTCAGAAACTATATATTTGTGTTCAAACAGTTATTTCTCTCAATTGGGAAATGATATTTTATAAATTCTTTATCTAACATGTTTATCTACATGTCTAGAACTTTCCCTAAAAATGTCATAATTTTTTGAGTTTATTTACTATTTTTAATTGATTTTACAAAGTCAGATACATAAAATTCCAGAATCTGTCAAAATCAGAAACTGTCCGTGAACAGTACAGTCGACCGCTACAGTCGACCGTACGACAGTGCGGTCGACTACCATGGTCGACCGTCTACAGTCCAGAGAGTAGTTTTGTAGTTTTATTTCTCACAGTCGACCGCCACGGTCGACCGACAGAGTTACCATTGCACAGTAACAGTAACTTGCTGATTTTTGTTTTTTAGTAGGTTTTTGGGGTTTTTTTGGGTTGTTTTCTTCTTTCCTATATATACCCCTTTGCCATAACTATTTTCTACAACCAAGAGATGTTTTAAACAAGTTTTTACAAGGGTTTAAGTTTGTTTAAGTATTTGTTTACAAAATTAGGTTTGTGAAGATTGTTTCACAAGAAGAGGAGATCAACTTGGGTTTGAGCTTTCAATTTCACATCTCCATCTCTCTTATTCTAGAGAAGTTTTTCTAAACTCAATTCTAGCTTTGTATTTATATTTGTCATTGATTATTATCTTCATTAAGCTAGATTTATATTGAGTTTACATTTGATTTTGTTGTTTCTCATTGTTTGCACACACAACCATTGAGCTTTAGTATTTTACACATATTGTATATTTGGGTTGTGGGGAGTGTATCATTGAGAGTGAGCTACATTGTGTTCTCATTCATTATAGAGAAGAAAACATTGTATTTGAACTTATATTATGAGTATCACTTGTAATACACTTATACATCGAGAGTAGTGTGTGGTGAGAGACGGGATCGAATCCAATAGGAGTGGCATCGGTTGACGAACCTAGGGAAAAGTTGCATCCGAGCACTTGGGGAGGAGGATATAGACTAGGCCAACACTTAGAGGGTGTAGAGTGTGATTGCAAGTGTATAGTTGTAAAGTTTTCGGTTAGCTAGAAAACCGAGTGTGAGGTGTAAACGTTATTCGGGTAAGCGTAGAAAACCTGGTTGTGATAGTGGAGATCTCCTCGAAGTGAGGAGCGGAGACGTAGGTCAAGTGATTAGACCAAACTCTGTGATCATATTGTTTTGTTTGTGATTGCATTGGCGTACCTATCCTTTTATTCATATATTATATCTCCTTTGTGTATTGCTCTTCATATCGACCTATCACATTTGTAGATTGTTTATTTCCCCTTGTATTAGTTTATATACCCTTACATATATTTCACCATATATCTCATTGCTAGGATATTGCTATTTGGTAATATTGCTTATTCTTGCTTATAACATATTGTATATCTATCTTATAAGAATAACTTGTTAATTAGTTTTAATTGGCATAAAATCGGATTAGATTAGCATAAGACCCTAATCACCCCTGTTGGCCTTCTTGTTTTGATGATGTTTAACAAACAATTTACATCTAATATTGTTTGTCTAGTATTTGTGTTTTATATTTATTCTAGGCAAACAATAAGTTGGAGGTTGGATGGATTGCGCTTCAACGATGATATCCAAAGGAGGTTGGCGGAATGTCGGTGAAGCCTTGCAATTCAAAGTTAAAGATCAAGTTCAAGCTTCATCCGCAACGTGTACCAAGTCAAGCTAAATTGAAGATCAAGATTGCTTGGGTAATGTAGTTTAGGATTTATATTATGTGTGTTAAGTACTCTAAGCTCAATATCTATACACACACATTTTATTGGTTTCTTCGTATATATATATAGTATATATATATATACATAAGTTTTGGTTTCTATGCATATATATAGTTATATATATACATACATAGTTTTTGAGTTTTTATGTTTATAATATGAAATCACATATTTCATATTTACTATTGCGGTTTTGAAAACATTGCATAGAATATGCAATTTTGTAAAAATATTGTATTCTTAGTTTGTAGACTTGAATATCAGTTTATACATGTTTTACTAAGTCTATAAAAATATTTCACAAAGTTTCAAAAGTTGGTTTATGTCAAAACATCAAAATTCAAGTATCTCATATTTTCATGTTTTGGACTAGTTTGTAAAATGATGATATTTTTCATTTGGGAAGTCCTTTTTGATAACCAGTCATTGTAGCATGTTTATTATCATGTCTACAATCATTCCCCAAAGTTTTACATTTTTTGGAATTTATTTGATATTTTTAAACAAAAAAAGGTCGGTCGACCGCCCAGCTCCCAGAATGCCCATAACGGCTATTTTTTTTGTATCCGTTGGAGGGGTTTTTGGTCTTTTGGTTTGGGCTTTTGTTTGAGGTATTGGGAGGCTATAAATACCCCCTTATACCTCAGTTTTAAGACATCAAAGAGAATGTTTTAAAATAGTTTAACAAAGGTTTAAACTTGTTTAGTGCTTGTTAAAGTTTGGTTTAAAGAGCTTTTAATTGAGGGTTTGAGTTTGTGAATTCAATTTCACAAGAGCAAGTGGAGATCATCCTTGGTGTTTGAGCATTCATTCTTCTCCCTCTCTCTTGTCATCTATAGAGAAGTTTCCTTAAACTCAATTCTAGCATTTTATAAGTTTGTTCTTAATTTCATAAGCTAGATTTCATATTGAGTTTATATTGTTTTATCTCTTTGTTCACACAAAACCTATTGAGCTTATTGTATTTACATTCTTAGTATAATTTAGGGTTGTGGGTTTGTGACATTGAGAGTGAGCTTAATTGAGTTCTCACCTTGTTTTGAGAACAATCATTTGTCATATTTGTGCTTATTGTGAGAATCACTTTGTAATACACTTGTACACCGAGTGATGAGTGTGTGGTGAGAGTCGGGGATCGTCCCAAGAGGAGTGGCGTCGGTTGACGTGCCTAGGGAGAGGTTGTAACCGAGCACTTGAGGGAGACACGGCTAGGTCCAACACTTAGTGGGTGTAGAGTGTGATTGCAAGAGTGTGAGGTGTAGAGTTTTTGGTTAGCTAGAAAACCGAGTGTGTAGAAGAAGTTTCGACTTCCAAACCGGATTGTGTTAGTGGATTTCTCCTCGGGAGTGGGGAGTGGAGACGTAGGACGGAAGGTCCGAACTCCGTGATCATATTGCTTGTTAGAGTGTGCTTTGGCGTTCATTCATATTTATGTTCATATCTTATATCGCCATTGTCATTAGCTCATTATCTATATCATCCACTATCTAGTTCATATCGTTTACATATCATATTGTATATCTCTTTGATAGGATATATCATCTTGTGTTAGTTTATATATCCTTGCATATACATATTCAACATATAGGATATATCTCTTTGTTTGCATTGCTTATCCTAGCTTATATATCTTGTGGTATTTCATATTTGCTAGGATAACTTATTAATAAGTTTTAATTGGTATTTAATCGAATTAGATTAGCATAAGACCCTAATCACCCTCCCTCTAGGGTCTAACAATTGGTATCAAAGCTTGGTGCTCTTTGATTTAAGGTCTAATCGCCTTGAGTTACCTAACCCCCCCCCCCCCCCCTCTAGGGTCTAATAGCAGAATGCCATTCTTGGAAGCATCTAGTCTCTCAAGGTGAACATGCTGAGGATATCATCGCTAGGATTAAAGCCGAAGAAGGTAAGCAAAAGCGACTAGTGTAACGTGGTTCAGGTAATGCTTCTCGATCAAAGGAAGAAGATACCCTGACCACTGAAGCTATTACTCGATTGTCACCTTCTAAGCAGGGCAAGGCATCGGGTTAGCCAAGAGTACCCAAGCAGTACTCTTTCAAAGAGGATCATGTGATCACTCTATTTAAACTACTTCAGAAGAACAATAAGTTAAAACTTCCTGAAGTCAAGAAACCCAAAGAAGTGGGAAAGGTGGATGATCCCAACTACTACCTCTATCACAGAATGCTAGAGCATCCAACAAAGAGATGATATATCTTCAAGGATATCCTATAGGCTTTGATTGACACCAAAGTACTCAAGTTGAAACTGGAGTAGAAGACAGTGACCACCAATATGGTATCGATCCAATTTAGGAAATTTCCACCTGTTATAGCTCTGATTAGCGTCATCTCTATACCTTAAGGGAGAACTGCATCTAATAAACACTGACCCATATGGTCAGAAAGATAAAGGGTTGGTACCCCTTACTACTCCGAAAGGAAAGACGATGTTGGTCCATCCTGATTTACTTGATGAACAGCAGTGGACAAGTGTGTCAGAAAAGAAGAAGAGAAACAAGGCTAAATCTTCTAATATGATTAGCCCCTCTCTAAATGAAGATGATACCCACCTGATCCCTCTTACCGACTCAGAAGAGGAGAGGGCTGCTCTTGCAGCCGAGCAAGAAGTAAATCATGGATCTAACACTAGGTCAGGAAGGACATACCTAAAAAGTTACGATCAAGCTACTCAAAAAATAGGGAAGCAGGCTGAAGATACTAGGGGTACCATTCCCAAGAAGTTAGTCAATAAAGAGAAGCAAAATTAGGTTCGCTATAATAATAACTTTCTCTAACAAGAAGATGGGGGATCAAGCACTCCCTTCTAATTCAACGTCCTAGCACAACTAGCTAATATTCTCGCCAGAATCACTCTTTACGAGCTTGTAAAGCTATCTAAGTCTACAATGAGAGCTCTGATTGAAGCTTTAACAGATACATAGAGCTTTATCACACAAGTTCTTGTAGTCCCAGAAGCTACAGAAGAACCTTCTTGTGCACGATGCCTACATGCTGCAAAAAGTCTGCCCTACATATTATTTACACAAGAAGGTGTGCAAATCAAGCACAAGCGTGATAGACCATTGTACTATACAGGGTATATCGGGTCTTCTGAGGTCAACCGTGTCTAGGTCGACCCAGGATCCACGCTCAACATCATGCCATACAGGGTCATGTAATTTTTAGGGATTCCTCTGCATCGCCTGAGCTCAACCTAGACTACTATCTTTGGCTTCAACGTTAACAGCACGAGACCCATGGGCAAAATCAAAATCAAGTGCCAGATTAGAGATCTCAAGTCGAAGGTGACCTGCTACATCATAGATGCGGACTATAGGCATTAAAAATGCCAAACTTCAAAATATGAGGAGGGTCGTCAAGAAAATGAACCTCATCTCAATCCAAGACGAGGCTCGTTGCTCAGCAAAGATCCACTTCCCAAACGAAACTCACCACGCAGCAAAGCTCAACAACAAAAGCGAAGCTCGTCATTGGAAACATGGTTTAACGTTCATCTTTGGAAGATGAGGTTCGTCGGTGAAGACAAAGCTCATTGTCAGACTTGAAGCTCGTCAGTGAAGAAAAAATTCATCTAAGGGAAATCCACCAGATTTGCTACGCAATCGAACTCATTCATTGAAAACGAAGTTCATTAGTGAAGACGAAGTTCGTCAAATGTAGTCAGTGAAGACAAAATTCATCAGAAGAAGTTCGCTTACTGCAAAGATTGCCTTATAAGACGAATCTCGCTGCGTATCAAGGCTCGTCTAATTTGACGAACTCCGTGTCAATCAAAGACGAGTCTCGTCATCCACATGAGATTTAGTTGTAAAGGCTCCGAAGACTTAGTCATCCACGTGGGCTAATCTTCAGGAGCACGTTACAGCGTGTGCTAATTTAGAGGAGGTAGTTACGCCCCTCTACCCATGATCTTAGCACATCGGTTACGTGCTTAAACCCTATAAATAGCCATGTATGGCTAAAGACTAAAGAGAAAAGGTTCCGACTTTTAAACTCTTGGCAATTTAGACCTTGAGAATCATCAGAGATCAAAGCTTCTGCGTATAGATCTAGAATTTGAACCTTGATTCTAGCATTCTAACGAGCGTCAGAAGCTTCAGCAATCTTGTTCTGATCGTCAACGGGAGGCAATCTCGACTCAAGCATCGGGGGAAGTATCCTTTCGCTATTAAGAACCCACGTTAAATAAGGAGGAGCTGAATTAATCTTCTCTTCATCTGTAATCGAGAGAGAGTGTGAGTGATTGTAAGGGTTACGTACCAAGTGATCAAACCCAGTTTTCTTAAAACAAGAGAATCAATCAAACATCAATTTTTCAATCCTACAAACGATGGCGGCCACAGTTGGAGTAGCCATTCTTTCTGATGAACTAATGGTGGTGCAATCGGACAAGATCGTTGTGGGAACAGACATCGAGACTTTGGTCATCAAATTTGACCAGTCCAAATACGAGGAGTTCCTCTCCTCTGGTAAGTCTAGCCGCACGAAGGCACGTAAATGTTGTCGAGACTCGTATAAGACTTTAGCCCAAGTGGCTTCTAATGACTCAACTCGAGTCAACCTCGAGGAAAAGTCCATGCCCCTAAAAAAGGAGGCTCCAGCAACTAGCCGTCAGGCTAGGAAATAGGTTGTCAAGCAACCTAGCCGAACTTCAACTTCTACTAGCCAAACTATGACTTTTAATAATGAACCTCGCCCAAATTCAGCTAAGGCAAAAGTTCCTGTTGGTCTATTATCAAGACACTCTCGACAACGTCAACGCCAGAACCAAGCTTGCCATAGGACTCAATCTTTGGTCTCGCTAGATAGTTTTCACTATCGACCGAGAGCTGACCAGCCTAAGGTTAACAAGTCTGACGAGTGTCAGGTAACTGAGGAACGTCGAAATAACGGACATTATCCTCATACCCCAGTAGGTTCAGAAAAAGAACCTCATCTTCAAAAAGAAGTTTAGCAAGCTCAACAAGCGGTTCATACCAAGGTTCATCATGAAAACGAACCTTAATTTAAGAACCGGATGAGCAGACGAACTCGCCAAACTCATCCTATCAACGAACCTCGTCACATGAATGGTGGAGTTTGTCAAGCTACCCAAGGGCGTCAACCTCTATCATTCAGAGGGTCTCGCTCGGGTAAAATCAAGATGACAGAGTCAGCTAGGGGTTGTTTTGCTGGTGACCTTCGGGATTATCTCACGCGTAAGCATAGCATGAGTCAGATGCAATCTTATTGCTGTTGTGAGAAGCTTATTTATATAGTACTTTCCCAATGCTCATGTGAGGAATCAACATGTAAATCTTCGGTATTCGAATGGTTGATTGAGCCGTCGACGATCGCGTCATCAAGAAGAAGGCATTTTCATCCTAAGAAACAATCACCCAAGAATCACCACGTCAAAGTGACGATTAATATGGTTAGTAAAAGCAAGGGTAAAACCCAAGCCAATTCTTCTGAGTCATCCAATCTTGAGTTTTCCCCAGGACTACGAGGAGCACTCATTGAAAGTCAAGGTATTTATCAACACACCCGTACCCGTACTGGAGCAAGGATCCCGTTGGATTATCGAAAACTAGTGGGTATATCCTTTGATGTTAATGAAGAACCGAAAAACTCTGTTATTGCAACCTCTCAGCCTTCCAACACCGATCAAAGTGAACAAGCGAGTGCTCACATGGCTAGAAACGAGGAAGACCTGGCGCGACAGATGGAATAGCAACAATCGACCATTCGTCAACAACTGGAGTCTATCAAAGGTTTAGAAGCAATGGTAAAGAAACTCCTCAGTGAGAAAGAAAAGAAGAAGAAGAAGGTTCATCCCCAAGTTTTGGGATCAAGACTTAGGCGACCTTCATATGCCGACGAAGAAAACAGTCGTCAACATCAAGATGTCAATGATGAGGACGACAAAGAGGAAAATCTTATGAGGATTCATTTCGAATCATCTGAAGCTGAGTCCAACCCTCACACGAAAGTACAAGACCAAAAATTGGATGACTTCTAGAAGCAACTTGACGCATTAAAGCTCCAAAGAAACTTCAAGGAACTGGGGGTAGCCAGGCATTATCCAACCGAATGGGATACAGTCTCATATCCTCCGAAGTTCAAACCACTCAATCTAGTACAATTTGATGGCAAAGGTTCCCCTACCTAACACATCTATTATTTCCAGGCACAGATTGGGCATATAGTGGGTAATGATCCCATTATGACTCGACTATTCATAAGCACCCTAAAGGGAGTAGCTTTTGAGTGGTTTCGCAGACTCGAACCTGGGTCAATCAAAAGTTGAAGAGATTTTGAGAAGCTTTTCCTAGCTTGATTCTTTGATGATGACACTGAGGTGTCCATGGCCACGTTATTAGCCAAGAAGCAGAAGAAGATAGAGTTTGTCAGCGACTTTGTCAAAAGATTTTGGAATCGATCGTTGTATTCACGTGACCAGGTTTTTGAAGCTACTCTTTTGGAGATGTGCCGCAATAATCTTTCTATTAATATCTTGTTTAAAATGGATGCTATTGAAGCCTGTTCATGGAAAGATTTGGTTTGGCAAAGAGAGCAGGTAGAGAACATGCTCAAGAGGATGGATGTTGAAGAACCTCACGAATCCCAATCTAAGAATGGAGGGGTAGAGGCAATTATAACTCCCAAAAACAATCAAAAGGGAAAGATACACTAGCTGTTGAGACAGCCCCATCTCCTAAATCTTCTACGAAACAAAAAGAAAATAATTCTGACAATCGTTTTCAGAAAAAGTATAACTTCAAAGATGAACATGTGGTTTCCATCCTCACATCGTTGATCAAGATGAAGAAGATCAAATTGCCGGGGGTGAAACGGACCAAAGAAGTATCAATGGCCAATGATCCTAACTATTGCATGTACCACAGAATGGTGCATCATCCAACCAAGGCATGTTACATCCTAAAGGATAAAATTCAGGCTTTGTTGAATGCAGGTGTGATGACCCTTCAAGCCGAGCAAAAGAAAGTATTTGAAAATATGGTCTCACTACAGTTCGGAGACTTTGCCAAGGTGCAAGTCCAAGACGGCATGAAACCAATTCCCCAAGCATAGATGAGGGTCGTAAACCTTGACCCTCATCAGAAGAATGAGATGGGAATGATCCCCTACACCACCTCTGAAAGTAAAGTCATGTGGGTTCATCGTAACTTACTAGTAGACGAGCAGTGGACATTGACAAACTCAAAGAAGCCTAAAGTCAAGCGAAGGTCTTGCAATGCTGTTTCAGCTATCCCAGATGAGGAAGTTGAAACTACGTCACTTAGCAGCTTGGAAGATGAGCAGCTAACATTCATCGCACAACCTGCACAGATAACACGCAGAGGAAAGGAGTATTTGAAGAAATACCCTAAAACGGT